>NW_022639484.1:1211806-1215152 GCF_010583005.1 Odontomachus brunneus | reverse complement strand
ATAAGAATCATATAATTATAAACAGAATTACTCTTTATTTGTTGCGCTTTTGTCAATATAATTGTATATAATTTAGAGCTAATAATGAGTAAATGTATATTCCTAAATAACTGTCAGCATATCAAGACAAGATAATGATAATCATTTTCTACTTAATGCAAAAGCAAATTTTGAACAACACGTAGTTATTATAAAATGTCATTCAACAATTATATTACACTACGAGGAGGGAGGAGGATATATTTATTAACTTTCGTGACGATTTATAATGGCAGGGAAAGAAAGACCATGGAATTATATATTATATATTATATACCCTTATAGAAATATCATACTAAGAATCATTGATAATTACTTATTTTCAGTATTAAAAATACTGGATAATAAGTAATTATCAATGATTCTTAGTATGATATTTCTTAGTATGATAAGGGTATACGCTGTATTAAAATTTTTACATCTATAAAAATATTTTGTAATAATCAAAATTTTGGTTTCGGATTATTCATTTTTTAAAAACAACTTTTACTAATTAAAATCATAAAATAAAACAATTAATTTAGTATTACGTCTAAAAATGACTTATATTATTAAGAAATTATTATTAAGTAATTATTGAAAAAAAGTTAGTACTAATATCTAATAATTATTATTTATAATATAATGTTTTTTATTTTTCTTATTCTATGTGTGAGGAGGATGTAATTCCATATGTCATGTGACATTGGAATAGGACCTAAACTTGTAACGACGAAGGAGAAGTGGGATAAAAATATAAAATTGAAAGTCATTACCCACAGATTTATGTAATAATAGTAACAATAATATAATTATTACTAAATAATAATAATAATAATTAATAATAATAATTGCTAATGTAATGAATGGACAAGCTCGAGACACACACGCGCGCGTATGCACACATATATCCGCACACAACACAGTAATAACTTTCAATTTTGATAGTTCAGTGAATTGTCAATTTCGTCATGTTTAAGCTATCTTACAACTATATACTCGGTTGTGGAACTATAAGGGCGGGTGGAGGAAGGTTTGCATATTTTTCTTTCGAAATACTTCAAAAAGCAACCAACGTCCAATTTATTTTGAGTAAATCTCGAACATTTTTTGAAATTTTTTCGAAAGGTTTTTGTTAAACGTCGAATGCATTTCAAAGTGTATCGAAAAAAGATCTACAAATTGTTTTACAAACAAGCGAGTTTGAATAAGATGATTTCTGAATATGTGTGCAACATGCGAACATGTTCTATAAAAGAGTGCAAATCTGCAAGAAAAATGCTGCAAGTAATCGCGCAATTACTGTGTAGAATTATTCTTATGAAAAACAGGCTTACCAGCAATCGGATGACTCTCTTTATTCAACCAGACAAAACGTAAAATTATAAAAATGTCACTTTACTCTGTACACAATCTCTGTTTCTCGATTAAATAATGTGCGGCCAGAAACGTATGCAGCTGATCGTGTTGCTGTGACTAAAAGCATTTATTGACTATCGTTATCTAGGTAATCATAATGCGTCAGCAATACCGAAGCATTTATCAGATAGAACGTATCAGGTATAGAATATTGCACATCGGTTTGCACACTTTTTATCGAATAAAGTTGCAACGCTCCAATTGTCAGAACTGAAATTGCTGCTGATGTGTATGCCCAGTAATGACAAGGTCATGACAAGAGTCGAAGTGATAGTACACAGCATGACACTCGTGAAATTTAGAAGATAGAATTTATTTTTAATTAAAAGAACTCATTGTTGTGAAATAATTTTTATTTATTTATAACCGATTAGTACGCACATATTAGGACCTTGAATAAGTTCTCGCTGATTTTTCGTGAAAATTAATGCTTTATTTAAAAAAAGTCGTAAAAAACATGTCACTGAAAATATTGTCCATTGCTATTGTCACGCTTAGTTGTTTTTTAAAACGTGTTTATTGTCCTTTTTGGGTCAATGGATTTAACCACTTTACCCCAGGATGGACAAGTTCGTGTGATTGTGAGTGAGGAAATGTGTAAACTTATGTGTGTGTATAAAATAATGATTTTACTTACTGATTTTTGTATTGATTCTTTCTTTTAAGTAATTTTAAATTATTTTGAAGTCCTTCTCGTACTGTAGTTACAGAGAGACTGAAGAGCTTAGGATCGGACTTAAGAGGTTGGTGAAGGTTTGGGAATATGAGTAAAGTGTAACGCGACGCTTAGGAATTGGTCAGGGGATATGTTAGGAAAACAAACCTTTATCTATCCAATAACTTATTTACGATTTTTAATGTTTTATCTTAGTGATCCAATTATGTATATTGTTTGTGTGATGAGTTTTAATTGATTGATTTGCTGAATTAAAAGCTAAAATCTGAAACTGACTTTCTAAAACTTCTACTATTACTACTCAAAAACTGACTGACTGATTGATTAATTGATTGATTGATTGTCTGATTGATTGACTGGCTGAATGACTGACTGTTTGTCTTATCGAACTTTTTGTCTGGTCTGTGTGGGCAGTCGCACCCGTTTTTATAGGCAGGTGGCGAGATACTCCCGCGTGAGTTCTCACCACTTTATTAGTAGAAGGAGAAAGATGCTTCTCACGACATGCGAGTAATAATCAATAGTTAGATTTTGACACCTTATTATCAATCCATTGTTCATCAACCACCCAGGGCATTTACTGCATTCCTGGTGGTAACAGAAGGTGCGCTCGATCGAACTGAAGAGAATTACGTCGGACGTAACACTAGCCACTACTTTTTTCCATCTTTCTGGCAGCATTTGAATTCCACGTCGGAAAAACGACACGTCTTTTGAAGCTATCCAAGAGTCGACCCATTTTTTGGCATCTTCATAAGAATGGAATTGCTGCTCAGCCAAGCCATGTGCCATGAATCGGAACAAGTGATAATCGGAAGGAGCAATGTCTGGTGAATACGGCGGGTGGGGTAGAACTTTCCATTTAAGCGTTTCCAAGTAGGTTTTCACTGGTTGTGCAACATTTGGCCAAGCGTTGTCATGTTGCAAAATCACTTTGTCGTGTCTCTGCTCGTATAGCGGCCGTTTTTTCTTCAATGCTCGGCTCAAACGCATTAATTGTAGTCGATAGCGATCTCCCGTGATGGTTTCGTTCGGTTTGAGCAGCTCATAATAAACTACACCCAGCTGATCCCACCAAATGCAGAGCAGAAGCTTCGAACCATGGATATTTGGCTTTGCCGACGATGTTGATGCATGGCCGGGCTTACCTCACGATCTTCTACGCTTAGGGTTATCGTAGTGTATCCACTTTTCATCGCCACGACACGATGCAAAAAACCTTTCCTTTTCTGC
>NW_022639484.1:1209872-1211796 GCF_010583005.1 Odontomachus brunneus | reverse complement strand
TATTAGGACCTTGAATAAGTTCTCGCTGATTTTTCGTGAAAATTAATGCTTTATTTAAAAAAAGTCGTAAAAAACATGTCACTGAAAATATTGTCCATTGCTATTGTCACGCTTAGTTGTTTTTTAAAACGTGTTTATTGTCCTTTTTGGGTCAATGGATTTAACCACTTTACCCCAGGATGGACAAGTTCGTGTGATTGTGAGTGAGGAAATGTGTAAACTTATGTGTGTGTATAAAATAATGATTTTACTTACTGATTTTTGTATTGATTCTTTCTTTTAAGTAATTTTAAATTATTTTGAAGTCCTTCTCGTACTGTAGTTACAGAGAGACTGAAGAGCTTAGGATCGGACTTAAGAGGTTGGTGAAGGTTTGGGAATATGAGTAAAGTGTAACGCGACGCTTAGGAATTGGTCAGGGGATATGTTAGGAAAACAAACCTTTATCTATCCAATAACTTATTTACGATTTTTAATGTTTTATCTTAGTGATCCAATTATGTATATTGTTTGTGTGATGAGTTTTAATTGATTGATTTGCTGAATTAAAAGCTAAAATCTGAAACTGACTTTCTAAAACTTCTACTATTACTACTCAAAAACTGACTGACTGATTGATTAATTGATTGATTGATTGTCTGATTGATTGACTGGCTGAATGACTGACTGTTTGTCTTATCGAACTTTTTGTCTGGTCTGTGTGGGCAGTCGCACCCGTTTTTATAGGCAGGTGGCGAGATACTCCCGCGTGAGTTCTCACCACTTTATTAGTAGAAGGAGAAAGATGCTTCTCACGACATGCGAGTAATAATCAATAGTTAGATTTTGACACCTTATTATCAATCCATTGTTCATCAACCACCCAGGGCATTTACTGCATTCCTGGTGGTAACAGAAGGTGCGCTCGATCGAACTGAAGAGAATTACGTCGGACGTAACACTAGCCACTACTTTTTCCCATCTTTCTGGCAGCATTTGAATTCCACGTCGGAAAAACGACACGTCTTTTGAAGCTATCCAAGAGTCGACCCATTTTTTGGCATCTTCATAAGAATGGAATTGCTGCTCAGCCAAGCCATGTGCCATGAATCGGAACAAGTGATAATCGGAAGGAGCAATGTCTGGTGAATACGGCGGGTGGGGTAGAACTTTCCATTTAAGCGTTTCCAAGTAGGTTTTCACTGGTTGTGCAACATTTGGCCAAGCGTTGTCATGTTGCAAAATCACTTTGTCGTGTCTCTGCTCGTATAGCGGCCGTTTTTTCTTCAATGCTCGGCTCAAACGCATTAATTGTAGTCGATAGCGATCTCCCGTGATGGTTTCGTTCGGTTTGAGCAGCTCATAATAAACTACACCCAGCTGATCCCACCAAATGCAGAGCAGAAGCTTCGAACCATGGATATTTGGCTTTGCCGACGATGTTGATGCATGGCCGGGCTTACCTCACGATCTTCTACGCTTAGGGTTATCGTAGTGTATCCACTTTTCATCGCCACGACACGATGCAAAAAACCTTTCCTTTTCTGCCGTTGAAGCAGTTGTTCACACGTGAAAAGACACCGTTCGACGTCTCTCGGCTTTAACTCGTACGGCATCCAATGTCCTTGCTTTTGAATCATTCCTAATATTTTCAAACGTTTCGAAACTGTTGTGTGATCAACTCCTAATGATTCTGCAAGTTCAGCTAGCGTCTGACATGAGTCTTCATGAAGTAATGCCTCCAATTCTTCGTTTTCAAACTTTTTCGATGCGTCAGAGCGTTCTTTATTTTCAACATCAAAATCATTATTTTTGAAGCGTCTAAACCAATCTCTGCATGTTGTTTCCGACAGAGCATGGTCGCCGTAAATCTCAATAGAAATTCTGTGTGCTCCAGCTGCAGATTTTTTTTTAATAAAGTAGTGCAGTAAAATTCCCCACAAAT
>NW_022639484.1:1208402-1209862 GCF_010583005.1 Odontomachus brunneus | reverse complement strand
GGTCAGGGGATATGTTAGGAAAACAAACCTTTATCTATCCAATAACTTATTTACGATTTTTAATGTTTTATCTTAGTGATCCAATTATGTATATTGTTTGTGTGATGAGTTTTAATTGATTGATTTGCTGAATTAAAAGCTAAAATCTGAAACTGACTTTCTAAAACTTCTACTATTACTACTCAAAAACTGACTGACTGATTGATTAATTGATTGATTGATTGTCTGATTGATTGACTGGCTGAATGACTGACTGTTTGTCTTATCGAACTTTTTGTCTGGTCTGTGTGGGCAGTCGCACCCGTTTTTATAGGCAGGTGGCGAGATACTCCCGCGTGAGTTCTCACCACTTTATTAGTAGAAGGAGAAAGATGCTTCTCACGACATGCGAGTAATAATCAATAGTTAGATTTTGACACCTTATTATCAATCCATTGTTCATCAACCACCCAGGGCATTTACTGCATTCCTGGTGGTAACAGAAGGTGCGCTCGATCGAACTGAAGAGAATTACGTCGGACGTAACACTAGCCACTACTTTTTCCCATCTTTCTGGCAGCATTTGAATTCCACGTCGGAAAAACGACACGTCTTTTGAAGCTATCCAAGAGTCGACCCATTTTTTGGCATCTTCATAAGAATGGAATTGCTGCTCAGCCAAGCCATGTGCCATGAATCGGAACAAGTGATAATCGGAAGGAGCAATGTCTGGTGAATACGGCGGGTGGGGTAGAACTTTCCATTTAAGCGTTTCCAAGTAGGTTTTCACTGGTTGTGCAACATTTGGCCAAGCGTTGTCATGTTGCAAAATCACTTTGTCGTGTCTCTGCTCGTATAGCGGCCGTTTTTTCTTCAATGCTCGGCTCAAACGCATTAATTGTAGTCGATAGCGATCTCCCGTGATGGTTTCGTTCGGTTTGAGCAGCTCATAATAAACTACACCCAGCTGATCCCACCAAATGCAGAGCAGAAGCTTCGAACCATGGATATTTGGCTTTGCCGACGATGTTGATGCATGGCCGGGCTTACCTCACGATCTTCTACGCTTAGGGTTATCGTAGTGTATCCACTTTTCATCGCCACGACACGATGCAAAAAACCTTTCCTTTTCTGCCGTTGAAGCAGTTGTTCACACGTGAAAAGACACCGTTCGACGTCTCTCGGCTTTAACTCGTACGGCATCCAATGTCCTTGCTTTTGAATCATTCCTAATATTTTCAAACGTTTCGAAACTGTTGTGTGATCAACTCCTAATGATTCTGCAAGTTCAGCTAGCGTCTGACATGAGTCTTCATGAAGTAATGCCTCCAATTCTTCGTTTTCAAACTTTTTCGATGCGTCAGAGCGTTCTTTATTTTCAACATCAAAATCATTATTTTTGAAGCGTCTAAACCAATCTCTGCATGTTGTTTCCGACAGAGCATGGTCGCCGTAAATCTCAATAGAAATTCTGTGTGCTC
>NW_022639484.1:1208016-1208392 GCF_010583005.1 Odontomachus brunneus | reverse complement strand
GTTAGGAAAACAAACCTTTATCTATCCAATAACTTATTTACGATTTTTAATGTTTTATCTTAGTGATCCAATTATGTATATTGTTTGTGTGATGAGTTTTAATTGATTGATTTGCTGAATTAAAAGCTAAAATCTGAAACTGACTTTCTAAAACTTCTACTATTACTACTCAAAAACTGACTGACTGATTGATTAATTGATTGATTGATTGTCTGATTGATTGACTGGCTGAATGACTGACTGTTTGTCTTATCGAACTTTTTGTCTGGTCTGTGTGGGCAGTCGCACCCGTTTTTATAGGCAGGTGGCGAGATACTCCCGCGTGAGTTCTCACCACTTTATTAGTAGAAGGAGAAAGATGCTTCTCACGACATGC
>NW_022639484.1:1206544-1208006 GCF_010583005.1 Odontomachus brunneus | reverse complement strand
GAAAAAAAAAGTTGTTTACACTTCAGCGAAATGACATACATGGAATTTCAAACTTGCTTATAGTACTTCCTTATAGATCCGTTACCATTTTAAACTACACACACGTTCTGGTAACGCCATCTATTGGAAAACAGCGAGAACTTATTCAAGGTCCTGATACTAATACAATACTTACGTTTGTACACGCTGCGTGAACTTTTATATTTCATATTTTTGGCCAAGTTTAGCGGGTCGCTGGCCCACTGTACGTCGTAGCCGTAACCGCGATATATTGGTTATGTCGGGGTCGCCAACAAACCCCGTGATGCCGTGGAAATGAAGGAAATCATTTCCATATTCTAAAAGCGCTCTTACAAGGATGCCTGTTTATGACGTGTGCGCTACGTGATCGGTGCGTTCAACTTCCCTCAATTCCATCGCTCTCTTCTCCGAGTGCCGATGATAACCGTGCGTTCGGCCGATCGAGAAGAGACGCATTAAAATAAATAAGCGGTAAGACGAGCGTGAGAATCTCACCCCTCCGCGCTCGGCTGAAAGGAAACAATTCTCATGCCGCCGTCGCGTCGCTCCTGGGGCGATCCAGCCCACCCCCTCCTTTGCGAAATCTCGTGCTTTGTTTCTTCGGGAACTAGGTCGTCAGCACTCGAAAGAGTCCGAGAAGTCCGAAAATACGAGAAGATTAAAAATAGACGCTGACCTTTTGCGAGCTGAGTAATTCCTAATATTTCGATAGGAACGTATTTACTATTATTTTTAATTAAGATCATCATTTAATTAAGACCAATAAATTGGTCAAAGAAGAATAACGATAAAATTTTTCCAACAATTATTATTATTATTGTTGTTTTTTAGAAATTACGTTCTTCGCTGTACATGTCGCGTTGAAAAGTTGAAAGATCCTTAGATTTTGCTTAAGAAAGAAAAATTTTGAGTTATTTTTTTCGCGTTTTGAGGCATTTTGGGGCGTCTGAAATTTTGAATCAAATTTTATATCTGTATTTTATAGTTATGACTTAAAACTTCTCTCTCATATACACCTACGTAGAAATTACCGATGCTGATTAACTGACCAAATATTGTTCAATATCAACGACCAAGAATCAGTAGGTAATCTTGTTTATTATATAATTTTATCCTGGATTGCAAGATAGATAAGTTCTGGCTTCAATACAGACCCAATACTGAGCTAAAAATAGTGCTTATTGTATAATTGAAATATTGTATAATTGCGATATTGTATAATTGCAATAACCATTAAACCGCTAGATGAATTATTTACTATAATTATGTAATAACTGTATTCTTCTCTGAAGAAACTTAGTATTAAATTTCGATTTTCATGTTCAACAAATATTTCCTAAAATAAAAATTGCGATACTTTTAATATTAGAGAGTTTTTGCAATATCTTTCAGATACGATGAACGTTAAAGTTACGTGGTCGGGTTTAAAGACAAAACTGCG
>NW_022639484.1:1205669-1205831 GCF_010583005.1 Odontomachus brunneus | reverse complement strand
ACCAATTTAAATTTCGATTTTCTTATTTCTTTATTAATTTAATAATTATAAATAATTATATTTATTTTTTTCATGTGCAATATTTATAGAAATATTTACAAAATATTAATTTTTTGTTTACAATAAATATTATGGAAAATATTTAGATAATTAGATATTTCT
>NW_022639484.1:1203523-1205659 GCF_010583005.1 Odontomachus brunneus | reverse complement strand
TAATTATGTAATAACTGTATTCTTCTCTGAAGAAACTTAGTATTAAATTTCGATTTTCATGTTCAACAAATATTTCCTAAAATAAAAATTGCGATACTTTTAATATTAGAGAGTTTTTGCAATATCTTTCAGATACGATGAACGTTAAAGTTACGTGGTCGGGTTTAAAGACAAAACTGCGCATTCTCATCATATTGCTCACCGTAATAATGTCATAAGTTATCTATTCAGATAACTTATGACATTATTTGTAGATGTTATTCAATCAGAAATAACGTCGCACGTTATCTGAATATCGTTACGGTAAACGACACGAATGTGCAGTTTTATCTTTAGATTTGATGTGATTTCAACGTTTACTATATCTGAAAGACGATATTGCAAAAATTTTCTATATTACTGCATCCGCGCGCCGCACAGTGGTCTATACGGCCAAAAACGTGGCCAAAACTCATTTTTTCAATATTTTTTAAAAATCATTATTATATTATATTTTGTTAGTTTTAAGTCTTTACTAGATTTCTATAAAGGTACATTGTTAAAGAATTCTATTTATGGGAGTTATAAGCACACAAAAAAATCACAAGTCTCTTATACGCGATTTTAGGAGCCATAATAAATAATAATTGTGATTCCATTCACAATATTGTCGTTATATCAGGTCATTAGATCTTTTTATCGATGTTTATTTGTATTATTTATGCTTCTAATAACACCGTTATTTATGCAATTGTCATTAGATTTAATATAAATATATGTTTTCTAAGTAAAGTAAAATAGTGCTGTTGTGTAAAATGTAACTCTAATTAAGAATTGTCATTCAAAGTCTGCAATTTCTTGCAGACTTTGAATGACAATTCTTAATTAGAGTTACATTTTTCAAAATTTTATTAAAATTAGTTTAAAAAATTTTAAATATGTTAACACGTGTTTCAATCCTTTTATTAGTTCTTGTTCTTCAGATCAAATGTTCGAATTGTCTTCTATTTGTGGAGACGAATAAAAGAAATTGTTAATAAACAACGTCCAACTACAAAAAATATGAAGAAAAATATTCAAGCAATTATCTTCCATTAACATTTAAACAATTTGCATTCGATGGCGAATATTGTCTAATGTTTGTAGTATCTCTTCAGCAGACAGAGATCGACAAGAGTAAGGTTTCCTATGAAAATTTTTGTTTATCTCCGTATGACACTCGGTTGCCAAATAAAAGAGGTGACACGGGTGATCTAATACACTCTGTAGTATATGAGCCGTTGTGGTGATGTGTGCTTGTATACTAGGTTAAATTGAACAAAAAAGCTCTTTATCATTTTGCAAATAACCACGTAGATTTTAAGTAATTAATGAAAGAAAATTGTTACATAATTATACGCGATAATGTACAAATCTTCTTTACTTAATATCTAAAAATCTGTATAGTTATTTATATTTATTAAAATGATATAGGACTTTTTTGTACTTGACGTCATTCGACCAGTTACCCTTATAGAAATGTAATACTGATAAGTAATAATTTGGCCAGTGATAATTACTGTCGTTCAATAATTATCACTGGCCAAATTATTACTTATCAGTATTACATTTCTATAAGGGTATGACCAGTTTTTTACGTCATTTTGACGTGAGTCTGTTACTTAGGCTGATTCTTGTGTCGTTCATCTTACCTACTGCGTCACTGTCACTTTGATTGAGAGACGCTTTATATTGTGTACATATGGTATATCCATATATGAAAGCATATGATTTATTTAAAAGAAGAGAATAGATTCTTTTAAAATATATGATTTAAAAAGTATGTAGAAAGTGTATTTAAAAAATATTTACATGTTTTAAAAGTAAGTAAAATAAATTATTTTGTAAATTTAAATAAATTTTTTTCTGATAATAAAAGAAACTTTAATTTGAAACATAAAAAAATACTTTTAATATTAGAAAATAATTTATTCAGATTTATAAAATGATTTACTTGTATTTTATTTACTTTTAAAACAAGCAAATATTTATTTAAACAGTTTTTACATTTAAAAACACTAATTTTCTCCTTGTAAAGAAATCATTTGTTTATTCTTATATATATAGATATTTTAAATCAAAGAAATCACTTTTTTTATTTATAAATTCATAATTTTA
>NW_022639484.1:1197865-1198605 GCF_010583005.1 Odontomachus brunneus | reverse complement strand
TGAAATACTTGAGTACTAAAAGCTGTATTTGAATCACAGAATATTACTAAATACTGTACTTTTAATACTGAAAATAAGTAATTAATCAATGATTCTTTGATTAATTATGATATTTTTATAAGGGCGTTATTTAAAAAATAACGAATCGTTACTTTTTCGTTACTTTTTTAAAAGCTAAAATAAGATTAATTACGAGTTTTATAAGGGAAAGTGGACGACCCTTATAGAAATATCATACTAAGAATCATTGATAATTACTTATTTTCAGTATTAAAAATACTGGATAATTAGTAATTATCAATGATTCTTAGTATGATATTTCTATAAGGGGAGGAAGGGGGGGAGAGATTTATATGGAATATAGGGTGCGTTCCGTTTCCACGCATAATGCGCATGAAGCGCAGCGTTAGAAAGACAGAAATACGAAAGTAAGATAAAATGAGAGGGAGAGCACTCGGGTGAGGTTCTCGAACCTAGGTTAGGTTAGTTCTCGAACGCATGAACTGCATCAGCTCCGAGGTAGTGCAGTCTATGCGATCTCATGCGTTCGAGAACTAACCATAGATATGAGATAGAATAAATTGAGATATAGATATATCTGATATACTGGGTGTCCCGCCACTACCGCATTATCTCTTAAGGATGGATTCCTGAGGTAATTTGAAGAAAAAAATCCTAATGCAAAAATGTCGAGGCTATAATACTTTTCAAATTATAAACGATTAAAATTGACCAATTAT
>NW_022639484.1:1192393-1197835 GCF_010583005.1 Odontomachus brunneus | reverse complement strand
ACGGTACAACACACAATGGTACAGGTGCATGCATATAAGTGAAAATTTGCATAAGATATGAAATTAGTTATAAATCCCTGAAAGAAAC
This sequence comes from Odontomachus brunneus, assembly GCF_010583005.1. NCBI lineage: Eukaryota > Metazoa > Arthropoda > Insecta > Hymenoptera > Formicidae > Odontomachus > Odontomachus brunneus. The sequence continues at coordinate 1,197,747 of NW_022639484.1, read as the reverse complement.
GTCAAATGTGTAACAGCTTACTGATTCTCATAAATGTAATGTGTGATATTTTATTCATAACATTTTGACGAGATTGTTATTATTTGCGAAATTTGTATTTAAATGATAGAAAAGGCAGATTATTACTACATATATTGTTGTATGTATAGAACTTTCGTATCAATATTTGGAAAAGGGGCGACATGTGCATGCACCTGTATCACTGTGTTGTACCGTACCTGAGCGCGCGTACTTTAGCCAATATAATTGGTCAATTTTAATCGTTTATAATTTGAAAAGTATTATAGCCTCGCCATTTTTATATTAAGATTTTCTTATTCAAATTACTTCAGGAATCCGCTCTTAAGAGATAATGCGGTAATGACGGGACACTTTGTATATCTAAGATATATCTGATTGGGTATCGCTTGTCACATATCGCGTGTCGTGTCGTGCATCACGCTGGTCTATGAGACTATTAGTGATTAGCGACGAGCAATGAGCGATGAGCGATAAGATTCAATCAGAACTCTGCTTTAAGAAAAAATAAGAGTTCTCATTGGATATCGTTCATCGCTCGTCGCTAATCACGTCCAGTGTACAAGGCCCAAGACATAGGCTTAAGACATGAGCAAAGTGACCAATCACAGTCATGATTGCAATTTGTCAGATTGAGAATGGACTATGATTGGTCATTTTACTTATTGCTACTGGCTTATATATAGACCGAATTTAATAGATTTAAAACAAAAAAATAATTATTAGAGTAACGAATTAATCGTTACCGTTACTGGATAAATGTAACTACGTTACCGTTACAGTTCCCTTATAGAAATATCATACTAAGAATCATTGATAATTACTTATTATCCAGTATTTTTAATACTGAAAATAAGTAATTATCAATGATTCTTAGTATGATATTTCTATAAGGGTTACCGATCAAAAAAAATAACGCCGTTATCGTTATAGTTACCGAAAAAAGTAACTGTAACGGTAACGACGTTACAAGTAACTCATTACTTTCCAACCCTGGTATACAATACGAAGCGTCTCTCAGTCAAATTGACAGTGGTGCAGTTAAGATGAACGAGTCAAGAACCAGAGGTCTCAGGTTCGAATCTCAGCAATGCCTATACAGCACAGAAGTTTGTAGTAACATTGCTACAACGTTGCAAGATTGCATATTGCAGTGCAATATTGCAGAGACATTGCAGCGACATTAATTTACAATATTTTTTTAGCAATATTGCAGCAATATTTAAATAATATTATGAACATAATATATTTTTTATTTATTTACTAGTTATTTTTGTTACTTGTATTTCAAATTTAGTAATGTTTTACATCAATAGTACTTAGAATAGTTGTTAACAATGATTCCCGAGCAGCACGGGAGGAGATACGCATACACTCACGCGACCGTGTCCGTGAGCCTCATGAATACGGTCGCGTGAGTGTATGCGTATCCCTTCCCATGCTGATGCGTGCTGCTCGGGAGTCAAAATTTCTATCACTATTTGTTAGTGGCAGTCATTAATACTAGAATTTGTTTTATTGTGTATTTCTTACACTTATACCATTTTTCGGAGAAAATATTTTCATTAGATTTAATATTCATATTTGTTTAATTTTGTGGTTTTTCATTAAAATATTGTGTGTTTCATTAAAATATTATATTCTTAAACGAAATATAATTTTTTAAAATAATGAAATTAAAAACTTTTATTTTGTTCAAGGAAATCATGTCTTTTGATGAAACAACAGTATTGTTTTAAATAGTATTTTTTTAAAGTTAGCTCTTAGTTTTTTCAAATAATTATATAATAATATTAGGTGCGCAACTAAGTTCCCGCTGTTTGTCAATAGATGGCTCCAGCAGTAAGTGCTGGTCGATTTTGACATATTCAAAACGTCATGAACCAAGCTTAGACATATGGTAAACAAATCGCTTTGACACGTTAGTGATTTTGTTTTGGCGTCTTTATACTTTTGGTTGTGTGAAAATGTCTGATTTTGTGTCAAATAATCGTCATTTGCGGGAAGTGTTGATTTTCTTATTTCATCCAAAGAAAATGGCGGCTGAAGCGCATCGAGAGCTCCAAAAAGTTTACGGAGATGCTGCTCTAAGTGAAACAACGTGCCGTGATTGGTTTCGTCTCTTCAAAGACGGTGATTTCGATGTTGACAACCGTCCGCGTGAAGGAAGGCCAAAAACCTTCGAAGACGCTGAATTGGAGGCATTGCTCGATGAGGATCCATGCCAAACGCAAGAACAGCTTGCTTCAGCATTAGGAGTTACCTGCCAAGTCATTTCCAAACGATTGCATGCGTTGGGAATGATTCAAAAGCAAGGAACTTGGGTTCCTTATGATTTGAAGCCAAGGGACGTTGAGCGTCGTTTTTTCGCCTGCTCCAGCGGCAAAAAAGGAAGGGTTTTCTTCATCGCATCGTGACGGGTGATGAAAAATGGATTTATTACAGCAACCCAAAGAAAAAAAAGTCCGGTCATGCTTCTACGTCGTCGGCTCGGCCGAATATTCACGCTGCGAAGGTTATGCTGTGTATTTAGTGGGACCAGGTCGGTGTTATTTATTATGAGCTGTTGAAACCGAACGAAACCATCACTGGGGAACGGTATCGAATTCAATTGATGCGATTGAGCCGAGCACTGCACGAAAAACGGCCACAATACGAGCAGAGGCACGAAAAAGTGATTCTACTGCATGACAACGCTCGGCCTCATGTTGCCAAACCCGTTAAAACCTACTTGGAAACGCTCAAATGGGAAGTCCTACCCCACCCGCCATATTCCCCAGATATTGCGCCGTCCGATTATTACTTGTTCCGTTCGATGGCACATGGTCTGGCTGATCAGCAGTTCCGCTCATATGAAGACATCAAAAAATGGCTTGATTCGTGGATAGCCTCACAAAACGAACACTTTTACCGTAACGGTATTCAAGCTCTGCCAGAAAGATGGGAAAAAATTGTAGCTAGCGATGGGCAATACTTTGAATGATTCATTTGTAACCATTTTTTCACAATAAAGTTGCATTTTCATAAAAAAACAGCGAGAACTTAGTTGCGCACCTAATAATTTAATAAAATAATATAATAATAATTTTTAAATAATTGTAATGTAGTAATTCGATTTGTTTAATTTGAATTTTCTTGGATTTTTTAATTGTTTTTGTTTGGATTAATTATTATAACATTTTGTTAAAAATCTAAAAGTAATTATCACTGGTTCATTACATTACATCAATATTCATCGCATATCGAATGTTATTGCATTGTTTCAATATCTATCAGCAAATTATCCAACAAACACCAAGTAAAAGTTATATAACTATTATTTGAGGTTTGTTAGGTATGTTACCCAGATAACTATTCGATGTTCATTGGTCCATACGATCTTATGCTGTGCATATGCGTCTATGTAATCTTGTGTGCGATAGCCTTAACGGCAGATTAGGGACGCAGATGTCTATGGATCTGTCGACAGATCCTACTCGAATTCGACAGATTCTGTCGTCAATCTGATGTCAGTTTGTGTACATATTGCTTACTGGGTTATAATATGCTGTAAACACTATAAGGATACATTATATAGGCATAAATCATAAGAATATCGTTGGAATCATTGGGAATCGCTGAGTGCCGCTCGATCGTCAGGTTAAGCAACACTTTAACGGAATCAGGACATTGGATGGTGACCGGTGATACCACTTGGGATCGAAATTATCGAGAGGAGTTTCACGAAAGTTTTGGAGTGTGTGTTGACTATCTTCGATACCATAGTAGTTTATGAGACATGATAAAATTAAGGATATATAAATATGTTTTTTTAAATATTATGATTTTCTCATTTTTCATCTTCGCACAATAATTCTTAGTATTTGATTATTATCAATATTTATTAATAGTGATTTTATTATCAGTATTCACCAGAAATTAAGTACTGGTCAAAAAATTACTGAATTATTGATAATATTTAATTACTAATAAATTTTTAATATTTCTTAGTATGAAATTTATTATTTCATCAAGCAGTATTAAAACAATCGTTAATATTTTCTCAAAATATTTTGGAAGAAATATGATACATACTTAATATTTATAGCAGATAAATATAAATTTAAATATTTATAATGTAAAGAAAAATAATCTTTTGTAATATTTATGGTAATATTTGTTTATATTTATTTATTAAATATTTATCGTAATCTTTTTCATACCTCACTCGGACATAAGAATATGCAGAAAATATTTATCGAATATATTTTCAAAGTATTAAAATCTTTCTTATAAATATTTTAAAAAGATTTTGTAAATATATTTTGTGCTGTCTGGATTCTATATAATATCTAGACCGCTAATTAGGTATAGTTTAATTAAGGATTGTTTGATCGGAAAAATTAGAGATCTTTTAATAAGAAATCGGACACTATATGTCAACGTTTTGATTGGCTGCGCCATGTTTGGGACGGTTCCCAATGATTCCAACGATATTCTTATGATTTATGCCTATATAATGTATCCTTATAGTGTTTACAGCATATTATAACCCAGTAAGCAATCTGTACACAAACTGACATCAGATTGACGACAGAATCTGTCGAATTCGAGTAGGATCTGTCGACAGATCCATAGACATCTGCGTCCCCAATCTGCCGTTAAGGCTATCGCACACAAGATTACATAGACGCATATGCACAGCATAAGATCGTATGGACCAATGAACATCGAATAGTTATCTGGGTAACATACCTAACAAACCTCAAATAATAGTTATATAACTTTTACTTGGTGTTTGTTGGATAATTTGCTGATAGATATTGAAACAATGCAATAACATTCGATATGCGATGAATATTGATGTAATGTAATGAACCAGTGATAATTACTTCCGGTTAGGATCATTAGCTGAATAACAACACAAGCAGTGGTCTATTCGTTTCAGCTGCATTGGCTGCACTGCTGAACTGGTGCAATAAGTTAAAGTAAGATAAGTATATTTCCGGTTTGAACCCAAACATGGCGAATTTAGTATCTATAGGCGACGATGTCCAATCTTTTATTAAAGGATCTCTAGGAAAAATTCCATCCGCCATCTTTGAAAGGATCTCATATACGTGACCGGAGTGGCAATGTGTAAGTGGGAGGAAGCAATATGCTATAGTGCGTTTCATTTGAACCGGGTATTAACCCGGTTCTTTCAGAAATGGCCGCCCGATATTTTTCCGACCACTCGCTAAATATGAATATCAACAGTCTAGTTTATAATATCTAGATATAGTTTCCGGAATGGAGCCGTGTCTTGAATCAGCGATAGGCATATCGCTGATTCAAGACACGGCTCCATTCCGGAA
>NW_022639484.1:1188631-1192383 GCF_010583005.1 Odontomachus brunneus | reverse complement strand
TATAGCTTCCGGAATGGAGCCGTGTCTTGAATCAGCGATAGGCATATCGCTGATTCAAGACACGGCTCCATTCCGGAAACTATATCTAGACATTGTATCAATGGCTGTGAAAGCCTCAAATCTAGTCTAGTTTATACATAGAAGTCTGTGGTATTAACGCATGCGGGAGTGTACGCGCATACTAGATACTAAAAACAATAAATTTTTTATAAAATAATAAATATTATAATCAGTTTTTTAACAAAAAAATGAAATACTTATGTTGCAAGATATAAACATATAATTTCTTATAAGCTAATTTTATGCGTCATATCTTCCAGATTCAAGCGTTTATATTACCCTCCTAGGTGGGTGATGTACCGCAAAAGCAACGATTTTTATTTCTTTAATTTTTTTATATGTCCTTAGTTTAGAACTTAACTTTATATTATTTATTGAAATTACATATTATAAGGATAACATCGCAATAAAACTAAGCAATTTAGAAAATAGAAATCTAGAATTTTAATATAAACGATAGTTATAAATAATACTTGAAGAAGATAAAACATCTTGAAATCATTCTGGATATGCTTGAGATACTTAGGATTTCCTAAAGCCCGTGTTACACTACGAATTGGAAATAGAGAATTGCGGATTGAAGATTGGAATTTGACTAATTGGAGCCAAGCAAGTCAAGACCAAAGTGCATTGATTCGTCGAAATCTAATCTTCAATCCACAATTCTCCATGTCCAATCCGTAGTGTGACATGGCCTTTATGGCATTCTAGGTATATTTTAAATAATGTTTGAGTCTTTTGTGTTATGTATCTAATGAACAATAATAATTAATTTGAAATATATTATAAATTAATATTAAGAATTAATTTAAAAATAAAACAATTGTCAACTTATCCTCTTTCCCATCTTATTAGTTGAAAATCAATTAATTTTAATTAAAGCAGTTAAGTAATTCAATTATTTTTCGGTTTATTTCAGAATGCCAATCTCCAACCACAAGACTCTAATGAACAGAATCTATATAACGACTACGAGGCAGTGAGAAGGTTGATATCTGAACAAAGGTCGAACAACAACTTATTTGGGATGAAGGATATGAATCAGGACTACATCGATTGATTTGGCGATCGCGGGATAATATCAACGCGATTCACACAAAAAATGACTGACCGATCGATACTTCAAACAAATCACTTTCGTCCGTTTAACTGTTATTATTTATTACACTACCCGACTCGATTCCGACGTTTTCTCTGCAATCATCGATTCCATTCCTCGATAGATCCCTTGTTTTCCTCACATTACTATTTGACCTTTTTTTATCCTTCTTTCTCCTTTTCTTTCTCTTCTTTTTTCTCACCTATTCTTTCTCCTGGCAAATTGATTATTTCTCATAAATTCGATTACAAAAACGCGTCCGCATATGTTGTTATCAATTTCTGATTTCTAGATAATAAATATCTAATCCATAATGAAAAAAAACCGATTTATTATCTCAATATTATTGAATCTCTCTTTTTCTCTTTCTCTATCCCCCCCCCCTCTCTCTCTCTCTCTTTTACTGGAACACACGGGAAGTAACAACATTGGATTATTCTCATTTAATCTTTTCAATATCTCCATACATTAATATTTCGCAAATTATTCTTAATAATTCCTACTTAAGGTGACCCAAAATGAAGCGTCTTGTCAATCAATTGTTCATTGAAAAATAAATGTCAAACAGTGTCAAACTAGTTCTAACTCGATAAACGTTCTACGAAATAACCGTTCTAAAAAAATAATAAATTCCAGTTTATGTTTAAGAAAAATCGCCATTCTTTCATGTGGCTTATATTTTAATTCGTCTTGCACTCATCTATTAATAGTTGAGAGAACTGAATGAAATCAGGTCGGCAAAATGTTATATTCCTTAAGTGTCGAACATTATTCTTTTGATTATTGTTCCACGAATACTTAGTTTTCGTCGACATTTGAAAGTTTCTCTTCGAATTTATATGCACATCTGTGCATGAAGTGTGCATAAGTGGTTGTCTTAATATGATCAAGTTATTGTATATGAAAAAATGTAAACAATATATAAAATATGCTCCAGATTGTTTCGATTATATTTCAAATAAATAAAATATATGTATATACTTGATAAATCCACACAGTAGAAATGTCCCGAATACATTACAAGAATATTATAAAGATATCTCAATATCTGTAGAATATCCCTATAATATATTCGGGATATTTCTGCTGTATAGGAACAAACTCCTTGCATATACCCAACCAGTATAACAATATTTTTAAAAATATTTTTAAGAATTTTTTAAAAATATTTTTGAAATATTTTCAAAAACATTAAAAACAATGAATTAAGTTCTCTCTTTTTACCAAAAAAATGTTTTTTATGTTTAGAAAAATGTTTTTAATGTTTAATAAATATTTATTTTAACGTTTAAAAGAATATTTTTTTGTATTTGAGAAATATTTACCTAAGATAAAAAAATAATGATTTCATATTTGAAAAGTTTTTTTAATTATTGGACGCCTTATGTTAATTTACCTAATCGTTTATTGATAAATATTTTGTAAAAATTTTGAAAAAAATGTTGGAAGAAATCAGGCTCAAGAACACACACAACGTGCGGGATTCTAGTCCGTTGTTGCTCTCCTACCACGTGGCGGCGCCCATTGAAGAGTAAAGTCCATCGCACATGAATGACATAGCTGCAAACCCAGGTAGCAAGATGAGTCCGTTCCCATATAACAGAAATGTTCTGAATATATCATAGGGATATCCTACAGATATTGAGATATCTTTATAATATCCTTGTAATATATTAGGGACATTTCTGCTGTGTCTTTAGACGTCACCTTGGATGTGTTCTTTTATTCGCAACAGATACAACCTTTGACTATATAAGTATGGACTGCCAGTTGGCATTCTCACGCTGTAATCAACGTGAAGAACGCCTCCAAGGGCTAAGTGGCGAATCCCAGTATTTCGATGACATATTGTGATTGTGTCAAACATTCCCTTATAGAAATATCATACTAAGAATCATTGATAATTACTTATTATCCAGTATTTTTAATACTGAAAATAAGTAATTATCAATGATTCTTAGTATGATATTTCTATAAGGGTTTATCAACAAATATGTCATAACATCTTTTGAACGATATAAGAGTATATTGTAAATATTATCTATCAAGATATCGTTACGGCATCACCAGTTTACGGACGATCGTTGAAGCTTTAAGCATTAAACAACATGATCTAAAAGCAACATATAGTAGCAAATCTATACCTTTACCAGTCCAATGCTTGATATTCGTTAATTTTTACATACATGTCAAAGAACTCGACATATTAGAGAACTACAATATATATTAATTAAATTAATAATAACATTTTATTTTCAAGTAAAATTATTTTATAAAAGTAAATGCATTACAATATGTCTAAACAAACAGATTTTTTTAGACACAAGTTAACGAAAGTCGTAATTTTTAGCAATAATATTATATAATTATAATTACACAAATATTGCATAATTAAATTCAATAATACAGGGTGTTCCACAACTGGTAGAACACCCGTTAAAGGTAAATAGGGGGTGAAATTTGGAATTGAAAGTTCCTCTACCATTTTTGGATCCGACAATTAGTTAATGAGACATTAATTAATTAAGTCTGCCAATCCGTTAGCGTCCCGTGTGAGCGCTAAGGGCCGTAGGGTGCCGTGGACTTTTCAGGA
>NW_022639484.1:1188521-1188621 GCF_010583005.1 Odontomachus brunneus | reverse complement strand
CAAACGAGTTATTGGAGGTGATAGATTCAGATGACTCACCCTGTATATAATCATGTATAATCATGTATAATTCTATCTATAATTTCATATATAATTTTAT
>NW_022639484.1:1186618-1188511 GCF_010583005.1 Odontomachus brunneus | reverse complement strand
TAGGGGGTGAAATTTGGAATTGAAAGTTCCTCTACCATTTTTGGATCCGACAATTAGTTAATGAGACATTAATTAATTAAGTCTGCCAATCCGTTAGCGTCCCGTGTGAGCGCTAAGGGCCGTAGGGTGCCGTGGACTTTTCAGGAGCCCTGCTTGTCCGTTTTTCTCCTCTTTTTTGTATCACAGAGGAATAAATATGGATGAGTGAGTGAGTGGGTGTGTGGATGACTGCTTGATCGGGGCTAGGGGATAGCAAGTTTTCAATATGTGGGATGTATGGGTGTTTTTGTATGCCGTTATGGGGTGCGTTCAGATTCCCTACCCGGGTGCACTCTGTTACTAGAAACACTATAGTATATGTCACATATACTATAGCACTTCTTGTATTAGAGTGCACCCGGGTAAGGAATCTGAACGCAGCCATGAGTGCATGAGTAATTTAAATGTTTTATGCGAGTGGGTGGAGTGATTGCACTCCACCCACTCGCATAAAACATTTTGACTTTATGTGCCGGAGGGGGAGAGCATGTATGGTATATTTTCTTCGAGTGCGTAGGACTTGAATGTTTTCTGCATGTCGATGGTTGAATATTGTGAATGATTTTAGTGTGTGTACAAAAAGAGGAAAAAACGGATAAGCAGGGCCCTTGAGGAACCCACGTCATCTTACGTCCCTGAGCGCTCATTCAGGATGCTAAGGGATTGGCAGACTAAATTAATTAATATCTCATTAACTAATTGTCGGGTCCAAAAATGGAAGAGAAACTTTCAGTTTCAAATTGCATCTCCTACCTATCCCTAACGGGTGTTCTACCAGGTGTTCTACCAAGGTGGGACACCCTGTATAATGTGAATATAACATAAAAGTAACATGTGATTAAAAAGTTATATAAAAGTTATATGTTATTCGTTAGCGAATTAACACATATTTTTTTATTGAATTCCAACGATTTATTCATTAGTATGGTTCAGATAAGTGATAACGTATGATTATTTTATTTAAATAATTAAAAAAAACTGACATTTTATATTCAGTATTATTTCAATTATTCGTGAAACTCGCGTGGTTTCAATCCTATGTCAGGCGGTCACCCCATTTTTAGATCATGTTGTTCAATGCTTAAAGCTTCAACGATCGTCCGGAAACTGGTGATGCCGATGCGTCGTAACGATATCTTGTAGATAATATTTACAATATACTCTTATATCGTTTAAAAAATATTATGACATATTTGTTGGTAAATGTTTGACACGACAATCACAATGCGATTAATATTGATACAATGTTGTATCAGTAATCAAATTTTAACCTACAACGTGCTCGCAAAAGAGAGAGAATATTCCTTCTTTCTCTCTCACAATATTTTGACAGAGTAAAGTTATGATTAGACTCTTTTTGTAAGAACTCTAGTTTTACAATATCATGATAACGATCCTTGCATATATTAAAATATCACATTTTATATACGATAAACACCTAAAATATAATTTCACATTTGTGTATAAAAATATTGCACAACTGAAATGTAATACAAACCCAATAAAAAATTTTTCATACATAATTATGTAGAATAATATAAAATTATATATAATTTTACATTATTATATATAATTATGTATGAAATGTGTCCATATATATTAATACATATTACTTATATACAGGGTGAGTCATCTGAATCTATCACCTCCAATAACTCGTTTGTGTGGCCAGGAATCGAAAAAAGTTTCATATAAAAGTTGTAGGGTTTCGAGGGGGAACCAAAATGGCGTACCTTTCAACTTTTGATTTTGACCGAAAGTGGGTTACTTCAACCGGAAGTGGTTTTTTTAAAATGGAAACCCCCCTTTTTGACACCGGAAAATGAAAAAGCGGAAAATTTTACGTTCAGATAT
>NW_022639484.1:1186082-1186608 GCF_010583005.1 Odontomachus brunneus | reverse complement strand
GAATTTTGCAAATCTGACTTCAGATTCGTGATCAGCAACCCCAAAAACCCTCGTAAACTTAATTTGGTGCAAATCGGTTGACTAAAATTTTTGTCCGCCATCTTCGTCCGCCATCTTGAAAATTTTAAAACAGCCAAAGTTATATCTGAACGTAAAATTTTCCGCTTTTTCATTTTCCGGTGTCAAAAAGGGGGGTTTCCATTTTAAAAAAACCACTTCCGGTTGAAGTAACCCACTTTCGGTCAAAATCAAAAGTTGAAAGGTACGCTATTTTGGTTCCCCCTCGAAACCCTACAACTTTTATATGAAACTTTTTTCGATTCCTGGCCACACAAACGAGTTATTGGAGGTGATAGATTCAGATGACTCACCCTGTATATAATCATGTATAATCATGTATAATTCTATCTATAATTTCATATATAATTTTATATAATTATGCATACAATTATATGTAATTATACATATGATTATACATAACTGTGTATAATTATTTATAATTTTATATAATTATATATAATTATAC
>NW_022639484.1:1185775-1186072 GCF_010583005.1 Odontomachus brunneus | reverse complement strand
GATACAATGTTGTATCAGTAATCAAATTTTAACCTACAACGTGCTCGCAAAAGAGAGAGAATATTCCTTCTTTCTCTCTCACAATATTTTGACAGAGTAAAGTTATGATTAGACTCTTTTTGTAAGAACTCTAGTTTTACAATATCATGATAACGATCCTTGCATATATTAAAATATCACATTTTATATACGATAAACACCTAAAATATAATTTCACATTTGTGTATAAAAATATTGCACAACTGAAATGTAATACAAACCCAATAAAAAATTTTTCATACATAATTATGTAGAATA
>NW_022639484.1:1140571-1185765 GCF_010583005.1 Odontomachus brunneus | reverse complement strand
ACTGTGTATAATTATTTATAATTTTATATAATTATATATAATTATACATAATTATGTATAGACAAATTTTATATATAATTATGCATGAAAAATTTTTCATCGAGAACATTAGACTTCTTATATAACAAGTTATATTAAAGTTATGTTGCTGTTATATTGTTGATGTAACTTAATCAGTAAATAACATAATAACATAACAGCTTTATAACATAGTTATATCGCAGTTATAAAGGAAATTAAGTAACCTCAATATTAATAACGTATCCTTATAAAAATGTAATACTGATAAGTAATAATTTGGCCAGTGATAATTACTTATTAGTATTACATTTCTATAAGGGATATAACAGTTATATTACATGTTACTCTGTGTTATATCACAGTTATGTTCTGTGTTTACTGGGACCGCCCTTATAGAAATATCATACTAAGAATCATTGATAATTACTTATTATCCAGTATTTTTAATACTAAAAATAAGTAATTATCAATGATTCTTAGTATGATATTTCTATAAGGGCATTGTGAACCACTTCAACAGTACAATAGAAAAGAACAGACTAAGCGAATATCGGAACAATGCAGCACGAAAATAACCACCGAGTGGGTTTATACAATTATAGAAAGGACATTAAAATTAAAAAGAACTGTTATAATATACTTGTTATAATATATTCGTTATATAACTGTTTTATTTCCAGATTATATAGCAGTAATTGAATGTGTTGACTCAGCAATTATGTAGAACGACATTAAAATTACAGAAATGTAAACTGTTATAATGTATTCCTTATATACCTTTTTTACGTTCAGGTTATATAGCAGCAACTGAATGTGCTGATTGAGCAGTTATGTAAAAAGAAAATAGTAAAATTTCATAGCTGTAATATAACTGTTATAACAAATTCGTTATATAACTTGTTACTTCCAAGTTATATAGCCACAACTGAATGTGTTGATTGGGGCGTATGTCATATTCCATCTCTCTCTTCCTTCCTGTTTTACCATCGAAATCTGACTTCGTTTTGATTTTTTGACATTTGAATCCTTTGAAGACACGCGTGATGTTAATTACATAGCGAAGCATTGTGAGAATAGGAAAAGTGGAGATAACTGGCAGTCCATACTTATATAGTCAAAGGATATAACCCGATACATCCGATGCGTAATTTAGTCGTTCTTTATATCCAGTTGCTTACCAGTGCTACCAGGCTTGGAGCTCTTCGTAGCACGCGGTAGCCAGAGATGACACATACAAGCGCACGTACAAACGCACGTTGTGTCCGTGTGAGAAAAAGGGGATCGGGCAAGTAGAAGGAGACAGACATATGACTACCTGTCTCTTTCTCTCGCTCATTTATTTTCTTTTATATATATTATATATAAATATACTGTTTCGATGTATGGGAAATATGTGTGGAGGTTAATGTTTCAGAGTGGGTTATACATGGAGTCATGTGATGTGGAGTCACCTCGAGCTGGTTAGACAAAGGTACACCGTTTCCACTCAACTATTTCTTTCTGAACGCTCGAGAACAAAGGCGTACACTATCCAGTATGATCAGAGATCTGACTCAGACTCTGAATCTCAGAGTGGGTGCTTTCCATTTAATAACACAAGTCGACACAAGCATCATCCTATCTTAGTTACTTATTGAATATGGAACAAAGACAAAATGATGTTTATATCGACTTGTGTTATTAAATGAAAAGTACCCAATCTCTAGAGTCTCTAAAGAAAACTCGTATCAGACTACCGACTGCATAGGCCGACTCGACTGCCGACTACGACTGCCGACTCCAGTCGGTCAATGCTAAAACGTAACAATTATTTATATACGCTACTCAAAGATTATAATGCATATACTTTTGATACGGGCTTACGATTAGCTACGACTCGAGTCGAGTTGGCCTTCAACGCTCGCACTGAGTGGATCGTAAGCTTGGTTGCCTCTCGTTTTGAAATTAATTAAGGTTTTCGAGAAATTCCTGTGTGAACGCCTACGATTTATTTCATTTAACATTTATGCAATTTTTTTTTAATTTCGACCCGGTTTTCCTTTGGTTCTGATTACGATTTATTATTTTTCAACAAATTGAAATTTTTCTGACGCTAGTAAAAGTATCGTGCCCGGTGCGTGTTGGTATCACGTGATCGCGTGTGCGCTTTATTGGCACGGCATAAACACTGAAACGCGTGGTTAGCACATGATCATACGCGTGTGATATGGTCGTGATATGCGTGATAGCCACGTGTTCTCGACTAGTGATACGCGAGCATGGATCAGCAAAATGCATCATCCTCGGCTTCGGGGATGCTTTTTGACCTCAGTACGAAGGATTTGGAAGTCCTCTCCCAATCCTGATGAGCAAGGTACGGTGGCTGTGGAACTGGATCGTTCCACATTTGAGCAAAGGCCTGCGGGCGTGGGAAGAGGAAAAGCAACAGGTCCAGCGGTTTTGCTCGGATAAAAGTGTAATGGTTAAGAGATTAAGCTCACCCAGTCTTTCTCTGACCAAAACCACAGACAAATTAAGGAAGAGGTTGACCGAGGCAACCTTACCTATTGAGCTTTCTCAAGGTAATTCTTATCTGCTAGGGAGAAAAGCTTCGGCTCACACCCCGAAGACGCAGAGAAGGAGCGTTAAAAAAATAAGACTATCTGAAAGTGAATCCATAACCTCTGCGGATGGAGATGGAAGGACCCAGCAGGGCGAGGGACAAACTCCGCTAGTTGTAGCTGGCTCCTTTCCTCTTCCTACCGCTGGAATTGGTCTTGAAGAGAGGGATCAGGGAAATTCTGTGTCTTTAGACTTGAATAGACCAGGGGATAATGATTATCGGGTGTATATCAGTTGGACACGGGGCAATTGGACACAGTCCAATCACAAGTCGCTGTTCCAAGGGACCCTACAAATGTCTCTAATCACACGGTGCTGTGATTGGCTGTGTCCAAATGCACCGTGTCCAAGTGCACCGCTCCCATGATTATCATCCTCAGGCCCCGGAAACTATTTTCAATAAGTATTCGAAGGGCAGTAATGGTCCATACATTGTTTTCCTGGAGAAATTAACGGTTTAGTCTGTGCAATATGATGCCATCTGCTCCGTCTCAAGCTAATAGTACAACTAGTACCTTAAGATTGGATAAGACATTGCATGACCAACCGATAGTTAGTTATTACACATCGGTCTCGTTTGACTTTAGGAAAATCTTGGACACTAAATTTATGATGTCTTTTTTCAATGCAGATTTGACTAAATCCTTCCTGGCGAAGATGGCTCCGCTGAGCGAGAAACTGGTGGCAGGCCAAATCCGAGTGTCATATATTCCTGATTACAGGATAAATATATAAAAAGGCGGTCCTATTCGGCATCGATGAGTGTGATTTCGATGTCGATTTTATCCGTGAAAAATTACGTCCGACTCACAATTGGAGGGGCAAGTGATCTTCGCCACTCCGAGTGAAACGTATGAAAAGACGTGTGCCGAATTCGGATAATCCTCAGAACTTCACCATGCAGGATTCTAAACTTTACGTTGCAACATTCGAAAACTTCTGTTTGCCGACGTTTGTGTTTCTGTTGGGTAAAAAAATTTAGATACGCCCTTATACAGGCAAGGTTACTTAGTGTGGTCACTGCATGCGCTTTGGTCACACTAAGAACTATTGCAAAAGGCTTAAGGATCCAGCAGTTTGTGAAAAGTGCTCCAGGGAAGGGCACTCGATATTGGATTGCTTCTTGGATCAGGAATTATGTGTGAATTGTGAGCAGGACAAGCTCGCAGACTCCAATCATCGGGCCACGAGCGAGAAGTGTCCCGTGTTTATTCACAATCGCAATGTAAGGCGCATCATGGCTGTGCATTGTTTAGGCGCAGCGGATGCGGAAAAATTTATCCGTGCAAGCGGTAACGAGGAAGAATAAGAGGATTCCACGTTTAGTGGCTTCCTCCCCCCTCCCTCGCTTGAGGATTTTTAGCTCGGCTGATAAAGAAGCTAAAACCAATCATGTATGCTGAGATTCTGACTAAACCAAAGGTCAGTTCTAGGAGTAAAGAAAAGAAAGGGGATGGACAGAAGAGCGTCAAGACCTGGGGTGATGCCTTTTCGGGGTCACGATCCGGGGTTTCGTGGACTTCCTCAGCAGATCAACCTCGTGGGCAGAGAGGCTTTCTCTCCTCCTTACAGGTTTTAAAGAAGAGGAGAGATGAAAGGAAGAAAAGAGGGAAAGTCGTCGGCGATGTTTACCTCGCATTTAAAAGACTATCTTCTCGTAGAAAAGGGAGTTCTTCTATGATGTAACAAACTCAGCTGACCCCGGCGGAGAGGGCTTCGCAGTCCAAACAGGCCTTCAGGAGGATATTCAACGATAGCCCGTACATCTTTCCTCGTGGGACCAGTGAGGACTTTTGCCTGAGTCTTCAGGAGTTTTTGGGTAGCTCCAACTCCATCATGTCTAAATTTTTGTTATCCTTCTTGAAGAATAACTTTTCTATGGCGGAAGGCAGCGGGTCAGGTGCGGATGCCACCTTTCCTGCAGACCCCAGGACGTTCCTGTTAAATAAGAAAAATATCAGCGAATTGAAATTTTTTTAACTGATTTAACTAGTATATTTTCGACATTTGACATAGTCGAAAATCCATAATCTAGTAAAAGTGCAATGACTACTCAGAGGAAAAGTTCGGTTATAGGTGACTTAAAAATTATACATTGGAACGTCCGTTCTCTTCTTGCTAGAACAGTCGATCTCATCACTCTCATCGAGGAGGAGTCGCCGGATGTAGTATGTATCTCCGAGACGAGAATTCCACAATCCATTCAGAATATGTACAGATGTCCTATCAGAGGCTTCACCTTTGTCAACTTACCCAGATTGTCCTCATCTGGAGGTGGCGCAGGTATGTTGATCAGCACAAAGCTGAATTTCTCACGTTTCGAGTTGTTGCTGCTTCAAAGATTGTGTCAAGATAATAAAGTAGATTTAGTAATTATCAATGTTCACTTAAAAAATAAGAAAAATCTAACTATTGGTTCTATATATAGCCCTTCACGTAGCGCTTCCGATGAAACCGAAGTATCTTTCTGGAATCAGTTTTTTGATTCGATAGACAGTCTTTTCAAGGACGTAATCCTAATGGATGACTTCAATATTCATATGCCAGCTTGATCTTTCCTGCCAACTTCTTATAATGAAGAGGCTAGAATTTGTTCTCTCTATGTCTAATTGTGTGAATGTGGGAACGGGAGAACCGACGTGGACGTCGGCTGACGGTTCCCTCAGATCCGTGTTGGACTACATCTTTGCTTCGTCTTCCCTGGCTGTGATTGTCAGCACGAAGGTGTTGGATAATTACATCAGTGACCATTTTCCTACGGTCGTGCGGATCAATGAACTGACCACTCTGCCTATGCTGGTTCGACCCTCATTGAATGCATCGGGGGTTGACTAGGACAGCTTTAGACAGTCAATGAACAATTCTCCCTATGAGTTCGCCGCGGGCAGTTTTTTTGTCCTTGCGACGTACGAGGCACTGACGGACTGTATCAAGTCGCATCTTCTGGATAATGGAGGTAAAAGGACGTCAGGTACTCGAAGGTCAGAGACCCCACCGGCTATCTGGTGATCCTCGACATGTGATACCCTGATTCAGGAAAAAAAAACAGCATTAAGACATTTACCAATCACCTTTCGATTGAAAATCTCAGTTGCTTTAAACTAATAACCGCGAGAGTTAAAAAAGAATTGAAACAAATTAAAACTGAAAACTTTACTAACTTCTGTACAGGTCTGAATCCTCGAACGAGCAGTGTCAAGATGTGGCGTTCTTTTCGTGCCTTTAAAAATCGTCGTCTCTCCGTCCTCAAGGGAGACTTCGACTCGAGAAGAGAAGCAGTATTGAGAGCGTTCGCCAAAGTTTCTGCGTCTGCGTCTTCTCTTTCATCGACTGTGTCGCAAGCTACTTTTCCGGAAGACTTTGTATCCAGAGCTCTTCGGAGCATGCGTCTTTCGGAAGGGGGCAACCCTACAGCACAATTCTTCAAAACCTCCTGTAAGAAGATAATAACTTCATTCTTCATGGAAGAACTCAATTTTGCGGTCGCTTCTCTCAAGAAGAAATCTGCACCTGGTCCGGATTTTATCTCCAATAGATTAATCTCCGAACTGCCACATCAAACTTTCAAGATACTCTTAAATTTGTATAACTTAATGTTTCCTTTCTCTAAATTTCCCAATTCTTGGAAGAATTATTTATTTATTATTAAACTGTGTGCAATTGCCCCGTGTCCAACTGATATACATCCGATTGCAGACCTCTCGTGGGAAGCGCATCCGAGTAATTTGCTACATGTGTATAGGAACTGGATTAGGTCCACAATGGAGTATGGCTCTCAGGCATTTTGCAATATCGCCCTGAACATAGGTTGTTTGCTGGATCGCTTGCAATTTGAGACTCTGAGAATAGCGCTCGGAGCAATGAATACCACTCCAACATTTATATGTACTTGACCGGAAAAAAACTCCGGTTGGAAAACTATTCTTTTAAATCGTTTGTATTAGGACCTTAACTTAGTTTCCGCCCAAAAAATACTGAGAAAAAGCATTTATTGTAAAAAATTTATTTAAATTATTTCAATGAAAGTATTTTCCATCACTTTCTACAACTTTTTGCCATCTTTCTGGCAACTGGGCGATACCATCTCGATAAAACGATGTTTGTTTCGAAGCAATCCATTCGTCCACCCATTCTCGCACTTCTTCAACATTTCGGAAGCGTGTACCACTCAAGCCGTGCTGCATCGATCTGAACAAGTGGTAATCAGAAGGCGCTATGTCTGGTGAGTACGCTGGGTGAGGAAGAGTTTCCCATTCGAGCTGCGTCAGTGTTTCTTTGACGGTTTTTCCAGTGTGTGGCCGAGCGTTATCGTGTAAGAGAATAACTTTGCGCCTGTTACTCGCTATTGCTGGTCTTTTTCGCAACAGCTCATCATTCAATTTGTTCAATTGACATTTGTAGACATCGGCAGTAACAGTTTCGTTTGGTTTCAGCAGTTCGTAGTACAGCACTCCTTGCTGATCCCACCAAATGCAAAGCATTACCTTATGACCGTGGATGTTCCGTTTTGGCTGCGATGTTGATGGTTGTCCTGGGTCTACCCATGATTTTTTGCGTTTGGGATTGTCGTAGTAGATCCACTTTTCATCGCCAGTCACAATACGCCACAGAAAACTCTTCTTTTTTTGCCTGGCAAGCAACGAAACCGTGATATTGAAACGGTTGTGAATGGCACTTTCAGACAATTCATGTGGTACCCATCTTCCTTCCTTTTGGATCTTTCCCATGGCGTGTAAACGTTTGGAAACAGCTGCTTCAGTAACTCCTAGCTCGTTTCCAAGTTCTTGTAACGTTCGAGCCGAGTTTTCATGCAATAATGCTAGCAATTCATCGTCTTGGAATTTTTTTGGCTGTCCTGAGCGTGGTTTGTCATTGACATCAAAATCATTACTTTTGAATCGTCTATACCACTCTTTACATGTTGTATGTGATGGAGCTCGATCACCATAACCTTCTTCAAGTAATCGATGAACTTCTGCTACACTTTTTTTCAAATCAAAATAGTGCAAAAGCACATGTCGAAAAAACACTTTATCGCGTTCCATTTTTCACAAAGCAAAAGAAATTGTTGTTTAGGAAAATAATTGTGTATGCTGACTGAATGTTATCGAGAAATGTCGAAATTAATCACAAACTACCTGTTTCGTTAGTAATGACTACTAGAACTGTTTGCATTGCCATCTAACATTTGCGGGCGGAAACTAAGTTAAGGTCCTAATAAGTAATTATTGAAAAAAAGTTAGTACCGCGCAATCTAATAATTATTATTTATAATATAATGTTTTTTATTTCTCTTATTCTATGTGTGAGGAGGATGTAATTTCATATGTCATGTGACATTGGAATAGGACCTAAACTTGTAACGACGAAGGAGAAGTGGGATAAAAATATAAAATTGAAAGTCATTACCGACAGATTTATGTAATAATAGTAACAATAATATAATTAATACTAAATAATAATAATAATAATTAATAATAATAATTGCTAATGTAATGAATGGACAAGCTCGAGACACACACGCGCGCGTATGCACACATATATCCGCACACAACACAGTAATAACTTTCAATTTTGATGGTTCAGTGAATTGTCAATTTCATCATGTTTAAGCTATTTTACAACTATACACTCGGTTGTAGAAGAGCGGGAGGAGGAAGGTTTGCATATTTTTCTTTCGAAATACTTCGAAAAGCAACCAACGTCCAATTTGTTTTGAGTAAATCTCGAACATCTTTTTGAAATTTTTTCGAAAGTTTTTTAATTAAACGTCGAATGCATTTCAAAGTGTATCGAAAAAAGATCTACAAATTGTTTTACAACAAGCGAGTTTAAATAAGATGATTTCTGAATATATGTACAACATGTGAACATGTTCTGCAAAAGAGCGCAAATCTACAAGAAAAACGCTGCAAGTAATGGCGCAATCACTGTGTGGACTTATTCTTATAAAAAACAGGCTTACCAGCAAGCAAATAACTCTCTTTATTCAACCAGACAAAATGTAAAACTATAAAAATGTCACTTTTATTCTATACACTATCCCTGTTTTTCGATTAATTAACGTGCGGCCGGAAACATATGCAACTGATCGTGTTGCTGCAGCTGAAAGCATTTATCGACTATCGTTATCTAGGTAATCATAATGCGTCAGCGATACCGAAGCATTTATCAGACAGAATGTATCAGATACAAAATATTGCACATCGGTGCAATAATTTACACACTTAAAATTTGTACACTTTTTATGGAATGAATTTGCAACGCTTCAATTGTCAAAACTAAAATCACTGCTGTCTATACGCAGTAATGACAAGGTCATGACAAAAGCCGAAGTAATAGTACGCAGCATGACACTCGTGAAATTTAGAAGAAAGAATTTATTTTTAATTAAAAGAACTCGTTGTTGTGAAGTAATTTTTATTTATATATAACCGATTAGTACGCACATATATGACACGGTTTCAATTCTAAGAATTTTAAAGCATTGCAACTTTACTCGATAAATGGTGTATACAAATCGTTTTGAGACCGGCTATATACATCATATTTCTGTTTACTGTCTTACAATAGCTATTTACATCAAATGAAAGTCTTATTTTGTCATTTTTAAAATGTTTTTCAACTTTCAAAATAAAAACGTTTATATAAACGTTTATTTTCATTTAAGAATTACATCTCACTAATTTTGTTACGAAATTATTTTTTTGTTATTTTAAATGATATTATTAACTTTAAGTTTATAAAGTCGAAAACGCTGTTATTTTTTGACAGTATATCGAGGAAATAGATATGTATTCATAATAATTATTTTTTTAAAATTATTTTTTAATGATGTTATTTGTATTAAAAATTATAAAAGATGAAAGTCGCGATATCAATGTGGTATATGCGATGTAGGATTATATCCAAGTACTTGCTTTAAAATATATTTATAGTATACGGTATTTATAGTATATATTTATAGTATATTTATAGTATTTATTATATACGGTTAAAAAAAAGTTATTGCTCTATCTAGTTTAAAAAAAACTATTGTTTCATCTATTGTTTCATCTATTGTTTCATCTATACCCTCGGGGGCTGCCAAAAAGAAAATTGGTGTCGACCCCGGGGCTTATTTGTATTATTTGCACCAGATAAGGAGGGGCAACGGTGGAAACGGGCATACATGGACAGCAGGTCTTAAAGGATTCACGATACTCTGCATCGACCTGCAGAAAACATTCAAGTTACCTACGCACTCGAAGGAAACATATCACACATGCCCTCCCCTCTCGGCACATGAAGTACAATTACTTCGCCCACTCGCACTAAAAACATTCAAATTATCCATGCACTCATAACCGCATACAAAAACACCCATACATCACACCCACACATTGAAAACTTGCCACCACCCTGGCCCCGGCCAGGCACTCATCCACATACCCACTCACTCACTTATCCATGTTTATTTTTCTGTGATACAAAAAAGGGGAGAAAAGCGGACAAGCAAGGCCCTTGAGGAACCCACAACGTCCTACGCCCCTGGGCGCTCACTCAGGGCGCTAAGGGATCGGTAGACTTAATTAATTAATATCTCATTAACTAATTGTCGGATCCAAAAATTGAAGAGGAACTTTCAGTTGCAAATTGCACCTACCCTTAACGGGTGTTCTACCAGTTGTGGGACACCCTGTATAATAACGCTGTATCATTTATATATGTTCTTATATTTATTTATATTTATACATTCATAGTCTTTATATTAAAATACATATTTATTATATGCGATTAAAAAAAAGTTATTGTTCCATTTAGTTTTAAAAGAAAACTATTATTTTATTTATTTGTAATTCATTACATATAAATATATAAATATATATATGTAAATACTATGAATTTATTAATTATTATTCTATATATTAACGTAAGCTGTATCATTTATACAGCGTATTAAAGTATAAATGCTATTCGAACTACTAATGTTTATTATGCGGGGCTGAATGTTCGTACAGTAGTGGGATTTCACGTCCACACAGATCAGCCGTAGTGAAAAGGTTGATAAAATATTGATTTACTGGAGAGTAGCGTTAGGATCTCTTTAAAAGCGGAGAGTATCTTGCGAGTGGATTAACAAAGATGAGTAATCATTACGTCGCCTAAACGAAGACGAACGAGGATTAATCGAATTAGGTCGTCTGCGTGCCGTGTAGGTCATAATTAACCCGAGCCGAAACATTACGAATATCACGATAATGCTTCTTTCTCTTTTGCGCGATTATCCATATTTGTCTTCGTTTATGCGTATGAGTAAGTCTCCTTAAGAATATCGCGTCTTTCAACAACATGACTCCTTATAAATGTTACTTTCTAATTTAGTTCAACAACACCCACGACACACATTCGCAACTACGCGTTTCGTGTTGTTGCGCGATTTGTATTATTCGACATTGTCAACACACAGACGCTTACCGAATTATTGCGATTATAACTGACCGCAAATCCTACTCCACACGTTTCGATTTCTGCATAAGTCGTGCCTGCATAATTAGCATTTCTCTAAACTATGAGGATTATTTGTGCAATTTGGTCGATTGTTCGAATTAATCGTTTCATGTGGTAACGTAAATTGCTGTTTGCAAATTTGTTGTATTGTTCGTTAAATCTAATTTTCGTTAAACTTAGTTAATAAATTTATATATTATTTAGTCAGTTAATAAATTTATATATCTTTTAGTCATTTATTTACAATAAATTTTAGTAAATTAAATTTTTTAAATTTAGTTCGAATTAATAATCGAGTTTAATTTTCGAGGCGTAGTTTGGTTTTCGAGATGTAGTATAGTTTTTTAAATTGTAACTAGTCTACCAGTGTGATTCTATCATTACTGTTGTCTTCTCAGAAATTGCGATTTCCTCCAGTAAAGAGGTCGTTCCTGGTATTTGAGATATCAGCGATTGATAACCTAAAAGAAAGAACTCTAGTTACATGGTACTATTTCCTCTAATTTCATATTTTTATTTCATAGTGAAAACTTTTACCGAAAAAGTATTTCTCTTCTAATGAAGTGGATTATTAATTCCACTAGAAATCTACTAGATGTTTTTTAATTTTTTTTCCTTTTTAAGAGGAATATATTTATTTGAAGCATACACACAAAATGCTTGCGATATAAGAGACGTGGCAAGCAAGATTTGTGTTGTAAATAAAAGACGAAATTCCCCTATATAACCTTAAGAATATTATACGCTTAGAATATTTTTTCTTTTAGAAAAATCTTCTTAGAAAAATCTCTTCTTTTGGTTTTACAAAAATCCTCTTGAGCAAAGTCTACGACTCTCCTGTGAGCTATCGGACATCCTGTATATGCTCGATCGCAAAATAGTTTACATATACTTTTATCTAATGAAATTGCAATGCTTTTGGTTGTCACTGTTGACGTGCATTCACCACATCATCACACGTTATCTTATTTTGTTCGCGTGTATAAAATTTATAAAAATTCCCTCAGAAAAAATAATATTCCCTTATTTTAAAATAAATTCTTTCCAAATTTAATGTCATACTTTGTACTGCCATTATAGATCCTGTCATAGCCGATCACTGCACATGCACATCAGCAGTGATACTTTTATTTGTGACAACTTGAAGCTTTGCAACTTCATCTAATTAAAAGTATGCAAATTGTTTTACAACTAAGCGTACAGTGGATTGCAAAACGATTTAGACACAATGAATTTGGAAACTCGCCAAACTATTAAAATTATCACCGATGAACTTACGCAATAATATTATTATTAATAATATCATTATTAATATAATTATAATTAACATATAATTAAGAACACTCAATAATAACAAATTCTTATAAATAATAATTACTAATATAATTACTAAGGTATATCCCGTGACACAATAATGACTCAATTTTGTCAGTTCAATGAGCTCCTAATTTCATTGTATCTAAATCATTTTGCGACCCACTGCATATCTGTTAAAGTAAATAATGAAGTATATACGTATAAATTCGCGTTTAACATTTTAAGCATTGGACCAATGTTAAATTTATAACGGTCAACTAACGTTGGCCAACTAACACGTACTGTTCGGATTCATGTCGATTCGAAGTTCTCGAACTCGATACTAATACTGCAATTTTAAGGGCTTATGTGGGTTTTGAGGCTCAAAAAATAGCATATTTTCTCGAATTTTTTTTTCATATAATTAAAAAATTTTTTAATACAAAATTTTATGTACATGAAAGGGTTGAATTTGAACTATATCTCAAAAAATTTTCAGCCAAAAATATTGAAAATTGAGCCGTTGAGAGTTAATTTCCGGCGACGCCTCGAAAAAAAGTGCCTTTGTGGTGGTCACGATAACTCGTGATATTTTTATCTGAAATCAAAAAACCAAAAATTTTCTGTTAGTAGATGAGTATAGCTCGTGATCGAAGGATTTTAAAAAATATTGAAATTTGAATTTTTGGCAGAGTTGTAAACAAAAGAGTGAAATTTTTGGTAAAATTTTCAGAACGTTTAGTTTTGTAAAATTACTTCTAATTAATGAAATCAAGAATCCTTCGTTCAATCACTAGTCAATCCAATTTAGAAGAAGTATGCAAAATTTCAGAAAGATCGGTTCATTAGTTTTTGAGAAATCGTGACCACCGACTTCAAAAATCGTGTTTTGAGAAAAACGCTTTTAAAGTTAAAAATACGAATAAAACTAAGAAAAAAACTTATTTTTTTAACTTACACAAAATCATCTATTCCTGCACCATATAGCAAAGATCGGGAGCGGTGCACTTGGACACAGTGCATTTGGACACAGCCAATCACAGCACCGTGTGATTAGAGACATTTGTAGGGTCCCTTGGAACAGCGACTTGTGATTGGACTGTGTCCAATTGCCCCGTGTCCAACTGATATACACCCGCAAAGATCCTGCTGCAGCTGCAATGTCCAAGGCATCCTTTTGTTCCTGCCTGAGACGAGTTCTTGCTTCTTTAGTCCCAGCCTCAGCTTGTTTCTCAGCTATAGCTATTCAAAGTTCATCCTCTTTCCGCGCATATTCATGACTATTTCGGCCAAGTTTTACATCCATTCCATTCCATTAAATGATTGTTTCCTTTTTTTTGGCCTATCTTTTCTTCGAACACCTTCGGCACGATCAACTCTACTTACTTTATGCGGCTCCATTTTTCAAAAAATTCTCTATGAATTTTACAACACACACGTATAACTTCAAAGAAATCTCGTGGCTTAATTAAGCTACAATATTTTCGTAATGTCTAGGAGACCGTTAGAAAGTGAGAGAAGCGAGCGAGAGAGACAGACAAACAGTGAGCAGTTGCCATAATATACCTGTGGCGCTCTTGGTCGGATGGGGGCGCTCTTGCCGAATGAGAGGAATTTCAAAACGCTCTATCTTCTACATTTTTCCTCCGATTGACTTAAAACTTCGGAAAAATATTCTCGAAATTATGTACTTTCAGATAAAAAAAAACGATTTTTTGAAGGTTCAAAACCTACATAAGCCCTTAAACAGAATCGTAAGTCTCGTAACTTGCTCCATAGAAGGAGGAGGGCACTAGATGGCGGCGAGACGCCGTGCGTTCGAGATCT
This sequence comes from Odontomachus brunneus, assembly GCF_010583005.1. Classification (NCBI taxonomy): domain Eukaryota; kingdom Metazoa; phylum Arthropoda; class Insecta; order Hymenoptera; family Formicidae; genus Odontomachus; species Odontomachus brunneus. Next base: position 1,171,530 of record NW_022639484.1, on the reverse strand, counting down.
GCGTATCTTTTTCGTTCCAGAAAGAGAAAAATATCGAGAGCACGGTCTTGCTAGGCCGGGACTCGAACCCGGGTCTTTCGCTTGCCGGGCGACTGCTCTAAACCACTGAGCTACCTGACGCTCCACGCTCACGACACTCTCCTCTTCCTAGATAACGCTCAGAGATGCCATTCGAAAGCGACATCTTTGGCGCGATCCCGAGCGCACGGCGACTACAGAGAGAAACAATGTTACTGTACCAAATGGTACAGCTGTCAGTCTCTCAAAGTTAAAGGTTGCTATTCTTTAAGACCTGCTGTCCATGTATGCCCGTCTCCACCGTTGCCCCTTCTCATTCGGTGCAAATAATACAAATAAGCCCCGGGGTTGACACCAATTTTTTAGCAACCCCCGGGTGCTTGGACGCAATGCGCCATGGGGGATCCACCTGTGTACAGAAGCCATAACTTTCTATTAGATAATCGTAGTGACCTGGTTTACATCGTGCACTTGATACGCGTACTAAATAGTAACTTTCTATTAGGTAATTTTAATATTAACAATGTATATCAACGGCGATTCATTCAATCAATACAATACGTTTTTTTGAAGAGTATTATACCAGCTTAATATACTATTGTTTATATATATCGTCGATATTATGATTATCTAATAGAAAGTTACTATTTAGTACGCGTATCAAGTGCACGATGTAAACCAGGCCAGTATCGATGATATATATAAACAACAGTATATTAAGCTAGTATAATACTCATCAACAAAACGTATTGGCTTGGTTTACATCATGCACTTTATACGAATATTAAATAGTAACTTTCTATTAGATAATCTTAATATACCGTTGTTTATATATATCATCGATACTGGCCTGGTTTACATCGTGCACTTGATACGCGTACTAAATAGTAACTTTCTATTAGATAATCTTAATATCGACGATGTATATAAATAACGATATATTAAACTGGTATAATACTGATCAAGAAAACTTATTATATCGATTGAATACGTCATCGTTGATATACATTGGCCTGGTTTACATCGTGCACTTGATACGCGTATTACATAATAACTTTCTATTAGATAATCTTAATATTGATAATGCATATCAACGGCGACGCATTTAATCAATATAATACGTTTTCTTGATGAGTATTATACCAGCTTAATATACCGTTGTTTATATATATCGTCGATATTAAGATTATCTAATAGAAAGTTACTATTTAGTACGCGTATCAAGTGTACGATGTAAACCAAGCCATAGTCAATATTAAGATTACTTAATAGAAAGTTACTATATAGTACGCATATCAAGTGCACGATGTAAACTAAGCCATTGTATTGATTGAGTGCGTCGCCGTTGATATACATTGGCTGCGTTCAGAAACATAGCTGATCAGTAAGCGGTCAGTGATTATTGGTCCTTAATGTTAGATCTCTAACTTTAGACCAATTACGTTAACTAATTACGCAACCGTTGTATAACTGTTATGTCTCTTGAACGCACCCATTGTCGATATTAAGATTATCTAATAGAAAGTTACTATTTAGTACGCGTATCAAGTGCACGATGCAAACCCAACCTATAAGTTTGTTCGTATCGCATGCCCTAACATACTCCTACTCGCTCCAACGCACTCTGATTGGTCCGCGTGATGATGTGAACCAATCAAAGTGCATTGGAGTGTGTAAGAGCACATAGGGGCATGCGACGCGACAAATCTTATGTGTGAGCTAGTAGAAACCAATATGGTGACGAGCAGTTCCTCCCGCATGCCTGAGTACTAGAGATGCCCGATTCTTAATCAATTCGATTCTTTCCCTAACAAATTTAGGGAAAAAGGGTTGTTCGTGCTGCTTGCATGTTTCATACTTTTCGCTTTTAAAAAGAGATGGATACCTAATCAGACACTTAGAAGAAACAATCGAGTTGGATGTCTCGTTTTTGCTTCTTCGAAACATTCCAATATACTTCTGTTTAGTTTTAAATACGAAAAATGCGAAGAGTGCAAACAACACGAATAAGCCTATTTTTGGGGAAAGAATCGAATCGATTTAGAATCGGGCATCTCTACTGAGTACATACTAGAGTTGGGCACGGCTAAAAAAATCGTCGACTTCGATTTAATCGATAATCAAAAGTATCGTTTTTATATAATCGATATTTTCTTAAAAATATCAATAATCGATTATTTGAGTGAGTCCCAGATGCGCACATTGACAAACGGAAACATTCAGTCATATGTCGTTGTTTATAGAGTCTCTAGAATATCTCTAGGCATACGTCGTTGTGGTTGGCTGTGTCCGTTTGTCAATGTGCGCATCTAGGACGCTTCCGGTTAATCGCTCCGAGAGCGATCATAAATCATAAGTCTTTATTAGCCAATCATAAAGTTTATAAGTACTTGTTCGACCAATAAACGTAGACTGAATAACCCATAGTGGGTTACCCCAGAACCAGTCGAACATGCTATAAGTTTTAGAGTATCAAATTAAGTGTTAATGTAATAAATCATCAAATGGAATATACTGCAGTACATTTTTTAAATAAAGCTAAGACTCCATATATGCGGTGAGCTCCGACAAATGCACGGTGGCCATTCAAAAGTCAGGCGTAGGTCGAGCCTAACTTCTAATTGGTCACCGCAACATTTGCCGCAGTAGACTCGATGCGGGTAATTGTTAAATTCTAGTAAGTAAAGCATAGAAAATGTAATGACTATGTCGACTATTATGTCGACTTGTATATAGCCAGATAATAGGGAGTTTTTGCAATACTGTCTTTCAGAAATGGTAACGCTAAAGTACGTTCCGATATTCCCTGCCAGTACTGCGAATATACAGTTTGTGTTACGTATCCTATAGATTTGAAGTACTGATACTGAATATTGGAACGTACTTTTGCGTTACCGTATCTGAAAGACGATATTTCAAAAACTCCCTATTATCTGGCTATATACAAGTCGACGTAATAGTTATAACATTTATGGCTCCTGCACACAGGATGCGGTAATGCCGCGCGACGGAAGTCCGCGCAACAGCCAATCAATATGTTGTTTTTCCGTAAGAGGTAGAAGGTTATTACGGAAAGCAGCATATTGATTAGCTGTTGCGCGAACTTCCGCCGCGCGGCAAGCATTACCGCGTCCTGTATGCATGAGCCAATAGACCCATTTTACAAACAAGGATTTCTGAAAGTTCAGAAAAAGCAAGAGAGGTAAATTTCGTTTAATATAATGAAATTTATTCACAATTACATAATACACGTATACCAATTATATTAAGAATTACTGAGACCTCACTGAGCTAAATTATTTTCTGAAAGCAACCATATTATCAATTGCAATACTGCAGATCACAATTATACAGTTTGATTGGACAATCTTTGATTTTCAATTTTTAATCTTAATCTCCAATGCGTAGTCTAATTCTGACTTTATAGAGGGTGCTTTCCAGTTTCGTACACTGTGTTACATAAAACCAGTTTATTGATTGCATATTATCTTACAAGATATTTTAGATAATATATGACTTAGATAATATATAAACTGGTTTATATATTATCTAAATAGATATGATTTAGATAATATATAAACTGGTTTTGTGTACGTGTGTATCAAAATGTGTTAAGCAATTGGAAAGCATCCAGAATGTCAGGCAACATGTAATAGGAACAAGAAATAGCCAATGAAAAACTATACTTTCACATGTGCGTCGGTTGCTATTGGCTGTTCCCTCTTTCTACTACTTGTTGCCCGGCATTCTGTAAAGGACTTTAAACACTATATACAACTAATATCTCGGATTTATTAATAGAACTATTAATTGACCTCAGTGTGCACTAATGCACATTAGTGCTTTCAATCAAATTCGCTATTAGTGAAATTATTATAAGAAAAGGGTCTTCATAATAAAATTTTGTACATCGTATATCGCACATCGAAGAAAAAATAATCGATTTGGAGAATAATCGACCTCGAAAACATTGGAAAGAATAATAGGTCTGTTCTTTGTAGTTGCACTGCTGAACTGGTGCAATATATTGAAGTGAAACAAATATACGTTTTCTCACTCTAACTTATTGCACTAGTTCAGTAGTGCAGCTACAAAGAACAGGCCTTATGATTCTAATAAAATAAGAATCGATTTTCTAATAAAATAAGAATCGATGCTTGATTTATCGATCGATATTTGTCCATTCCTAGTACATACTCTTCTCGCCCAAAGTAAGCGTTTATAGCGTGTTCAACTGGCCCAGGGCTAATGACGCTCCGAGAGCAATTAATGACGTCATAAGTCTCTACTAGGCAATCATAAGAACTTGAGCACAGACTTTTGCATAACGCATAATGCATAACACATAAGGAAATCAATCAATCAGAGTCATTCATTTCTATCCTGGAAAGGGAAATAAAAGTCTCTGATTGGTTGATTCCCTTATGCGTTATGCGTTATGTGTTATGCAAAAGTCTGTGCACAGGCCCTAAAGCTTATAAGTACTTGTTTGACCAATAAACGTAGGTTCAATAACCCAGAATGGGTTATCCCAGAGTCAGTCGAACATGCTATTAAGCTAGTGGCACATAAGGCGGTATTCATAGTCGAATCTTATTTCAAGACCGTCTTAAGTAATGTCTTAAGATGCGAATACGGCTTTGTGATTAGTTCATGACATCTTAAGACAGTACTTAAGATGATCTTAAATATAAGATTGGACTATGAATACCGGCCATAGAAAAACTTAAGCAGTAAGACATAAGCAGTAAGCGAATCAGCCAATCACAGTCGTTGATTCTTGGACCGTAAGAAGAATCAACGACTGTGATTGGTCAATTTGCTTACTGCTTACGTCTTACTGCTTAAGTTTTTCTGTGTGCCACGGCCCTTAAGGGACATCTACATTGGAAGTAAATAGCAAGATGTAGAAAGTAAGAGTAAGAAATTGACCAACCACAGTCGAATGTGAGAAGAATAATCAACTATGATTGGTCAATTTCTTATTCTTACTTCCTACTTCTTACTGCTTACTTCTAATGTAGACGTCCCTTTAGACTCCGTCCCCTTATGCAGGATTCACACCGCATCCGATGTCCGACGTACAACGTCCGATATCCAATAGGAGAACAGCTTTCTAATATAGAATTCAATTCTCCGTTAGAAAGCTAATCTTTTATTGGATATCAAACATCGTACGTCGGACATCGGACGCGGTGTGAATCCTGCATTATTCCTTAGTCCGTGGAGAAAACATATATTTGTCTCACTTCAATATATTGCATCAGTTCAGCAGTGCAGCTACAAAGAATAGGTTTAATTCCTTTCGAAATACGGTTTTGGTATCTCCAGTACAGAATTCAATTATCTCAATCTTTCAACGCGTTGTAAAAAAACAATTTACTGATCGAAGAATTTCGGGAAAAGATTCTTCAATCTAGATTTTGATATTTTGATATTTCTTCAAGTTTTGACAAATACGAAGATTATAAGTCTGGTTTCGTTGAGCAGAGCTGTTATTGTCATCCCGTAGTAATCGTTGATATGTATCGAGTTACTTAAGTCAGATCCATTATAACGTGACTAGTTGAACTTTCTGCTCCAATAGCAAAAATTGTGATTGTAGTTTGCGTTAAGCCAACGGCACACGGTGCTTGTTTTCGTGCTGGATTGCTTGCTGGATGGAAATACTCTGTTTTGATTGGTGCATTTCCATCCATCTTCAGAAATGCACCAATCAGAACAGAGTATTTTCATCCAGCAAGCAACCAGCACGAAAACAAGCATCGTATGCCGCTGACTTTAATTAAGAAAATAATTTCTTTGCGACAAACATTAATCGAGGTAGATTGATGAGCAACATAACCATGACGTCAGCCAGCAGGTTAGTTTTTGTTTACATATTTATTAAATGATAATATTACGATTTAAGTACGCAGTAACCGATTCAACATGACGTGCATTATCAACAATTGTGATAATTTTATTGTTCCCTGTGATTTGTTCAGGAAAAGGGGTCGCGATGTGGAAGAGGAATCTAGCGAATTCATGCCATTGAGCAAACGAATCAATAACCTTCATATCAACAGTCTGTCAGTTCTGCAGCAGAGAACGATGGAAAGCATGGAAACTGACGATTGGGGAAGCGAAAATTTTGTGCCATCGCCCAGTTGCTCGGAGGTATCTTCAAACTCACCATCCAGAGACACCTGTAGCTCTAGCCAAAGCAGCTTGACCACTGAGTACAGACCAGACTTAGATGCCATGTCAAATCCCTTTTATTATGAGAGTAATAAGCTACTCTTTTCCTTATACATGGAACGTATGCAAAGGAGGTTAAATCTCTATTAATAAGTATACATGTTACTGATTCTGTCATGCCTACAAAACATCTGCTTAACATTCGACAGCCAGGTTTCCTTTTTGCCATTCCTCTGTGTGACATACTTTGATGATTTCCAGTCACTCGCGTTGATCATACAAATTATATAATAAGTGATACGAAATAAACAAGTTTTGTAAAAGGCTGTACTAATGCATATACATCCTCGTTGCGCACAACCTTTAGGATATCAGGTATTGTTTGTCACGCAAAGTGCATGAAATTTTATGTAAATGGAAAACTATGAATGACTTCCATGATTGTATAAGATGTGTAGTTGTAGAACTATTTGTAGAACTTTAACTTATCATTAATTTATTTAAATTTCTCATCCTTTTCCCCATTGTTATGTTACATTTTTAATGAATCAGCGATACAGCATACGGAATCCTTAAATCTTAAGTCATATGTATGAAACACTAGGATAATGAAATGAAGTAAATAAAGTTATTAAGTATAGTTTAAACAAAATACATATATTTGTAAACATCACAAAGATATAAGAGATATCAGTAATGCCTTCAAATATTTTGACACTCTTCTGAGTAAAATTTGTATCTGACTTCAGAATAATTTCGATATTTTTGCTTTTTTTATTCAGAATGTAGCTAATAGTTCAATGAGGAAACTTAAATTCTAGAAATTAAAAACAAATTCTTTCATTGCAGTATTAGCTGCGTTCCAAGATACATTTAAAAAAGAAAGTTTAAACAGCATTGAAAAGTCAAGATACTTATTCTAAATTCTCTTTTATCGATAAAAATATCTTCATAAGTGACTAATAAATCTTTTAATTATAGCTATAACACATTTTTATCGACAACAGATAGTTTAGGATAGGGGTGCAAAGGTATTATATACATATGGTTGCTAAACAGTTTACACATGTTTTATTGAATGATGTTGCAAAATGCTTCAAGTTTTTGTAGCCATTGTTGACATATATGCGCAATAATCAATTATCATAGAAAGTGAAATAGCAGTATAAAGTGTGATATTTGTGAAATTTAGAAGAAAAAATATATTTTCAATTAAAAGAAGATTATTTTGAGAAGTAATTTTTATATATTTATAACAGATTACTCTCTGTGAATACATATCAAGAGTGATTTCCAATTCTGACAGCTTGCAGCATTGTAACTGCACTCAATAAAAAGTGTGCTGTTTAGTAAATGAGTATATATTGGATTACGAAACAGTTTAGACACAATAAAGTTGCAAATTCATCACTGTCAAAATAAAGATTCATTACTGTGTTTGTGTGTGGGGTGTGTGTGTGACAGGCTGGCGCAATAATTATATTATTAATTATCATTAATTATTACTTATTATTAATTATCATTAATTATTACTTATTATTAATTATCATTAATTATTATTTATTATTAATTGTATTATTGCGTAAGCCCGTCGATAATGACTCAATTTTTACGAGCTCCCAACTACATTGCAGACCAACTATACCACGGCTAGATCTTCATTCATTATCATTTTAGAATTGTATCAGTTTGATAACGATAATCCAAACGAAAAATCCTCGTCGACAGCTGAAAGCATTTTCCGCAGCTGAAAGTCTGATGTGTGCGAATATAAAACTGCCAATATTCAAATCAGACGGCTTTCATATAAACGCGCGCATTCGAACCGGAAAAGATGGCCGAATGGTCGGTTGACGTTGTCTCACTTAACCTCGTTCTAGTATCCGCTAGGTGCGTGTAAGTCGACTTCGCCCCGTAGTCGTGTGTGGTCGTGTAGGAGTAACAGCGGCTTGGAGGGAGACGGACAGGTGTTTATCTCTGGCTGAATTGTGCGGGATAGTTCGGTGTGAAAGTTTCACGGTAGCATCGTACGCGCGATCCGGGAGCAAGGCAGAGAAACATCGTCCCTCGTAGGTCCGTTTAATTGGCGATTGCGCGCACGCGCCACATCCTCAATCCGTCCGCGCTCCCTCGTTCTCCTCGTCCCTCTCCTTTTCCGCCCCCTCTCGCTCTGTCCCTCTTGCGCCTCGACACCCGCGCTTCACGCGTGCAATTGCCGCCATAGTTGATGCATCGTTCGATAGAATATTCATAGCGGCGCGTTCCGTGACTAGCTAAGCGCAGTCTCGATCGAGAGGACCGATCGTGAGACGAGGATGCGGCTGTGACTTTAGCCAGAGACGAGGTCGAGCGAGACCGAGTGGAGTTGCGTGCGAGCGAGCAAGAGGGAGGCAGAGAAAGAGAAAGAAAGAGCGAGCTCGAGCGCGCGACGACGCGACGCACGGAGAAACGGTGCGCAACGGCGCGACTCCGTTGGACTTTCCAGGAGAGCGGCGCTCAGGCTCGCGGAGTCAACGCGTGGCCACCGTAGTGTCGAGCGGTTATGTACCGTTAGCACGAATTTATTCCATTGGCCGGCTCGCGGGCGAGATATCCACGCTTGCCTACCTACCGACCGAGAAGGAGCGAGTTACTACGTTCGATCGCAGTCGGCTGTCGTAAAACCCGGAAACGAAGTGCACGTCCCTCTGTTGAACGAGAACTCATTGCGCGCGCGAGCAAGAGAGAAAGAGATACAGAGAGCACGCACACACGTACGCATATATACACGCAAAACGAGAAAGAGGCGAACGGGAAAGAGAGAAAGAGACAGGCAGAAGTGAGGAGAGAGAGAAAGAGAGGACGAACGGCAGTGTGCGAGCGCGAATTTATCGCGGAGTCACTCTCGAGCTCTCTTGGAGTTTCCGTTAGAGGAAACGCGCGCGCGTGTCTCGTCCACATACGCCAGCACGTATGACGTATGCACCGACAGCGACAGACGCGGCGAGTACATCGGCCAGCAGCGTTGTGCACGTAGAAATGAGAAAGTCGTTGCCGTCGCGCTGAGGATTGGGAACGACGACGCAAGCCAGACGGACGATTTCCGTACTAAGCGGAGCTACCAGGAGAACGAAGGCGGCGACAGTAGCAGCGGTACGCTGAGCCGAGCGCGCACGGAAAATCGTTGCTGCTGCTTCTTGGCTTGCTGGTCGGCTCACCTACCTGCACGTACAAGTAAGTAGGCCGATATCGTGAACGACAAATAGCCATTGTCCTCGCGTATTCGCGGCGCCGTGGCATGTTCGTTATCTCCGTCTGTTCCTCTGCGTATTGGCGTGTATGTATGTTTCCGACGTAAGTGTATGCATGTGTTACACGGTGTATCGTTAGATATGTGTATTTTTGCGCGCATAACAACCATATGTGTGTCTCCTTCTATTGTATGTGTTTCGCTCCTCTCTCTCTCTATCTATCTCTCTCCCCTTCTGGCTGAGCCTTTATTTTTGTTATCCCGATCACACTGCTGCCGTAGTAGTAGTGGCACTCCAGCCGACGGCGCCGAGCCGTAGGTGCCGTTGTCGCGCTGCTTCACTCCCAACGACGAAACCATGCACGAGAAACCGCGAAACGGTGGTCACAGAGAGCACCCACCCCAAGACACTAAAATCGTCGCGGGGCCCTCGTCGTGGCTCACGGCTTGGCTCGAGCTGGCTTTGGTGGGGTGGTTGGAGGTGCGGACAGTGGTTGAGAGGCTGGTGGGGTTGGAAATTGCGTGGTGGTGGGTGTTCGTCGAGGTCTCGGAGGCCCCTCCGTGGCATCTCACTGCCTCTAGCCCATCGAGGTGGGGGTGTAAACAACAGCCCTGCCCGTGTGCCTCCGTCGTTTCGCCTCTGCCCTGCTCTCTGTCAGCTGATGCGTCTTTCGCCGCGTGCCGTTGTCGATCTTTTTCCTACTTCCGTCCTCTCGGTCCTGGCTGTACGTACACGGCGCGCTCGCGCTCACGGCTGACGCGGAAAGACGAGAGGGATAAAGTAGGGAGAGTAACACAGAAAGAGAGAGAGAGGGACGACGCGCTAACGTATCCACGTGCATGTTAGAAGGGGTTTCACGATGCGCCAAACGGGAGAGAGTGCAAGGGAGGGCAAAGACAAAAAGAATCGGCTAAGTCGCGCAGTTTCTCTCGCCTCGCTTACGTGGACGATTTTTTCCATCATGGCCGCCGCGAGCGACCTACGCTTTGTGCGTAACTACGGCCATTCGTTCGTTCGTTCGTTTACCGAGCCGTCGGGGGAAAGCGAGGCATTTTTACCTCGGCCACGCGACGCTCGTTCATACTTGCGAAGCTAGCTTTCTCTCGAAAGCCCTCGGCGTTGTGACATGATCGGAATAAGAATGATGAAAAGCGTGGGTTAGGAGAACGTGGGATGGAAGCGGGCGCACCATGCACGCGACGCGTCGCGTCGCGTCATGTTGCGTTGCACAAGAGCTCGCTGATCCGTTCGGCGTGCGGCGTCCCTCGCGCGCAGTGACACCGACAACACGCGACTCGTGCGCAAGGAAAGAAACGACGGATTTCATGAAAAATCCGCGGAACGTGTACGCGGAGATAGGCATCGCGTATCACACGTCGAGCGGAAGAGAGAAAGAGGGCGCGGCCGTGCAAGCGAATGTGCGTGCGTACGTGCGTGCGTGTGTAAGCGAGTGACGAGCGAGCGAGCGAGCGAATGAACGAGCGTGCGGATAAGAAGACACGGCGTCACGTGGGAGAAGGATAGACCTAGTCGAGGCTAACCTTAAGAGAGAATCGGTGCGCCATTACGACATGCGCGTCTTGCGAGAGCAGCACGATCAGCGGCAGTACGACCGACAGCGAAGTTGACCGATCAGTCGTGTACGCCATTCCGCGTACGACGAAAAATACGTCGCGTGGTGCTGGCGAGTGTAGCGTAGAGAAGCGCGCGCGCAAGTCGGAATCCGTTACCTCTCCTAGGAAACGGCAACGTGCCTCGTACGGCAGAACGAGCACCCTTGACACACCCGTAAGGCACGCACGGTATCTTAACCTCTTTATATCTCTCTATCTCTCTCTCTCTCTTCCTTTCGGCCTGCTCTTTCCCTCTACACATCGATCCCGGTGCGCGAGGGCGGGGAACACGTTGCCCGACGTAGTCTCTCTCGGTCGCGTCGTTATCGTCATCATCATTGTCCCAATTCGTCTGGCGCGGTGTCTACCCGCCTGCCGCGACGGTGGGTGCTTTCGCCCCCGACGTTTTCGCGTTCCCCTTCCCCGGGGAATGCCGGTGTGCCGAGTTTGACTCCCTTCTTTCTTGGCGTTCCCCTACCCTTTCCAGCTCTCGCCTTCTTTCTCATTCCATTCTCGCGGTACACGCCGCGTCGAGGTAGCGCGGGAGAAAGAGGAGCGGATTCTCGAGCTCTATTTCGCGGTAGGTTCCCACCTATGGACCTCCCCCCCTACCCTCATCGTGCTCCTACCCCTTACGGCGCCCGTAGGGGCACCATCGCCGCCGCCGTGGAGTGGGGTGAGATCCTGGGCCACTTTGACGACTATCCTCCCTGCTCCCGGATCCCTTTCAGGTAGGGAGAAGGGGGTGAAGTGGGGGAGCCCTCACCCCACCCTCGCGGAATGGTATCACCAAGGCTCCGCGAGTCAAGAGCACGTTGCTCGCCTCGTCCGACACACTCGCTAAAAACGACGTGGGATTTTCATTTTGTTGCTCTCGCGAAAAACACGTGGTGGAAAGGGTGGGAGGGAAAGTTAGGTTAGGTCAGGGTGACTTAGGTTAGGTGCGGTGGTCGGGGTAGAGGCACATGGTGTTCTTGTTTTGCGTAGATGGGGTCGAAGCAACTTTGTTAATCTTGTGACGTAAAATTGAAATATTGTACAATATGAGTACAATAGAATATAAAGTAAGAGAGTGTAGAGGTATGCATGCTTATTTTTGTACATACTTGAAATGTTTTACTGAAACGTCTTCTCGCGTCTGGGAAACTCTATTTATCTAATCTGTTTTTAATATATGGTAAATAATGAAAGAAAGGAAATTTTTTAATGCGACCTATTTTGGTATTTGCACAGGAGTAACATTCTTTGAACAAAATCTAAGTCACAGCTTCCACTTTAATTTATATCCTAGCAGCGTTATTTCAAAAGAAATACAACATTGCTTTAAGAATAAATTGACTAGTGTGTGACTATATTAAGGTAGCAAAAACTAATAATCTGTTCTCTTAACAGGAGTGACGCTGTAAGATGAATTTTACACCATTCACTGGATTCACGACGCCGGGCACTGTTCATCAGTTCGCCACGGCGAAATTCGCACAAAATCTGACAACTGGTGGGCAGGTTGTTGGAGTATTATCCGGTGGTGAAGGTGGAGTCCACTACTTGAGGCCAGTTGACCCGAACGGCTTTGCTGTCGCGCAAAGTGGCAACAATCAACAACAGCAAATCATCACGTTGCCTATTACCGTGCCGGGTAAAGATGGCACGCAGCAACAGCAAACAGTTCAGATACAAGTTGTCAATCCTAGTGTGTCGCAGGGTGGAAACAGCAGCGACCAACCAAAGTATCATTTGGCACCGATATCATTGGGTCAGTTCCCACAAGGGGCAGCTACCGTTCTCACTGTAGCCTACAGTCAACAAGGCGCGGATGGAGTCCAAATTCAAGTACAACCGCAAAACACCGTGGCGACTACGCAAACGTAAGAGCATCGTGCGTTCATTCAATCATGCCATGCATATGCATTATACTTTGTCTGGCGATCTGGCGATAAAATATATGAGAAGTTAACTTTTTTCACTTAAGCTACATTCGCTCAATCGTTTTCTTTATTTGTAGGTCTGATCAAACGACACAGAGCACATCTACCGCCGTGACTACTACGTCCCAACAGACTATCCAGCAAACTGTACAACTACCAGGAGCACCTGAAGGGTTGACCGTAGTCGCGCAGATTCCACAAGATTTAATACTGCGAGAGAGCATAGAGGAGTCCAAGGAAGATGTGAAGGAAGGTACAACACCGGTAGCTCTTATTAAGCGAGGTAGTGTCAAGAGTCAAGGTAATCAGAGCGGTGAAGAATTCATTACCTCTATGCCTACCAGCTGGCAGAGTCTTGCTGCTGGTTCTGCTCAAGTCGCTGACTATCTGTCTCGACTGCCTACCAGTACCTTGCCCATTAGTTTGCAACATTTTCTCAAATTCTCCGCGGAGACTATAAAGCGAGAAGCAACTATTGAGTCTAGTCCGCTCGGAGCGGATGGTTTAGACACTTCTGGTGGCGCAACTTCGGGTGAGCAAGCTGTCCAGATTACAGTGGCTGGGGGAGAAACTGCGATCATTCCTGATGTTGTGGAGGAAGAGCCGGGAACGAAACCGAAACGTAAAAAGAAATACAAGAAGAAACCTCCAAAGCCAAAAAAACCAAAACCGGGGCAAGTGAGCATAGTTACCGCTCTGGACGGCACAACTCTGTTTTGCTGCCCTCAATGTAATATGGCATATCCAGAGAAGGAGAGCCTGGAGCAGCATCTGATTGGACACAAGATTGAAAGGCGATTCATCTGCGACATTTGCGGCGCTGGTCTTAAACGGAAGGAACATTTGGAACGGCACAAGTTGGGCCATAATCCTGACAGACCCTTCATCTGTTCCGTTTGCATGAAAGGTTTCAAACGAAAAGAACACTTGAATCTTCATTTCGTCATACATTCTGGACAAAAAACTGAGGTCTGCACCGAGTGTGGTAAAGCGTTTTATCGCAAGGATCACCTGAGGAAGCACGCGAGATCGCACCTCGCCAAGCGTGCCAAGGAAGATCCATTAAACACAAGTGACTCCTCGCAAAATCAACAGACAGACCAACAGCAACAGCAAGTGGAGCAATTGCAGCAGCAATCCTCGGTGCCCGAGTTGCAGCAAATCCAGATACAAGTAGGACAAGGATCTCAGGCGCAGATTCATCAGATCTCCGTTAGCGAGCAATCCACCGTAGTTTTGCCTACAGCCGCTGAAACTGGAGCTATGACTTTGCTTCATCATCAACAACAGCAGCAACAACAGCAACAACAGTCGCAGCAGCAGCAGCATTAGCAACAGCATACCGCCCCGACTCAATTCGGGCGGTATTTTCGTTTCAATCATCAACAAGCTAGAGGACGTGCAAAACCTGGCGTACTCGTTGATTAAGTTCTTCTTCTGAGCAATAGGCAAATTGATGTAACTTAACTTAATGCAAGTTCCGGTAGTCATCACTGTTGCCTAGTTGATGATTTTACGAACCCTCTCCATTTTAAAACGCCTCCGTTCCTTTGAAGTAAATGACATTATTGTCCTTTGTTCGTCGACAAGCCAATTGGAATTTTTGAATCTACGCACGCCGCTGGCTTGTATAATTTTTTTTAGCTAAACATATAGCTCAACAATGGCGTGTAACTACTCCATAAGTTGCGGTGTCATTCTGAGCTGTACCGATGAAATTCGTTCGTTACACGATATATACGAGTTTCTCTTTAACGTACACGTTGTAGCGTACGTGGAAAGAAGCGACAGCATCCGCTCGCCTCGGACATAACGTTTTTCGTCGCTAATCCAGTTCCATGACGCAAGTTAGAGATAAATGAAAAAGTTTATATAAATATATAAATATAAAAAATATATTTTTGAAAGCGCGGACTGGATTCGCCGGAGGTGAGAAGGCAATCGAGTTTTGGGCTGAAAATAATTCGCTTCTACCGATAGTAAAATACGTAAACGGAAGGAAAAGTTAACGGGAAAGAAAAACTATGGAAAGGGAGGAGAGTTGTAAATACGGGGCGCGGCTTTTCACCCCCCTGACGAGAGTAGAACATTTTGTCGTACGAATACTAGCGCAGGGTGGATATTATTTATTTCTCTTGTACAACACAATCGCGTGACCCAAATGAGAAAAATTCATCGGTGAATCATCATGTTTAGTCTAATCATTTTTTTTTTTTAAGAATATATCGATGCATGTGCTTATATTTTTGTATAATTTCGATCATTGTGTAATGCTTGTATGCAGGGTGTTTCAGAGAGAAAGAAAAAAAAGAGAGATTGTCAAAGGCAGGTGCGTACTCTATTCGTTACAAGGATGAAGACAATGCGTATGCGAATCCATAACTGACTGATCAAGCGACATAATAGCAGAAATCGCGCGATCACTAAAAGATTCTCTAAGAATATCTACCTGAAATTTGGCCACCTACTTTAGAAGCACCCTGTGTTCCTCTCGCAGACACCAAATATCGACAATTTGGTCGAGCGATCCAGTTCATAAGAAAATTGTGTCAAACATTTATTAAAGAACGCAAGATCGTGAGATAATCACATCGGATAAGAAGCAGATATCGCGTTTAACATGTATACTGCCAAGTTTGACATGTGACGCGGCAATAACTATTCGTTCCGGTGATATTTGTTAAACACGATGACGAGAATGGCGTTAACTTTTTAGATATAAAATGGTCGAAACATACTGTATATGGAAACTTGTGCATTTACGTTATATTTAAATCGTAAACAATACAGATAGGACGTTCACGAATAGTAATTATTTCACGATCCAATAAGGCTTTATCGATTTGTGTTTTACTCGGTTGGTTCGTAGTGGTTGAAGGAGAGGTCGATGCATGTTCCTATCACGTATGTGATGTGGATAAAAAGGGCGTTGAATAATGAATGGATAATTAACCAAATCGACCGATCGCGATTCACCTGATAAAAAAAAAGCTCTTTCATAAAGATGTATGTATACAACAAATTCTTACAGTATCGCAATTAAAGGCAATGGGTATAATTGTACAAGAAATATTATTATTTTATTATTATAATATTATAGTGCTATAATTATCGTAGATAGATTAGTACATAAGTCATTTTCATTGTTACTTACATTAATACTGCAGAAAAAAAGAACTAAAATAAATACATTTAATACAAAACTACATTATCTCCTCGCTTCTTGCGCCGGCATACAGTCTCGCTCGGAGGTCATTTCTGTGTATGACGAGCGCATACTGTCGCATCGTTCCTCGCGCGTACGCACGAATTAGAGACGGGAAGGGGAGGAGGGCGAACGAGATGGCAGTCGGGCGGGAAGAATTCGGAATGAAAAATCCGATGGGCGATTCGGGCATTTTCGGCGTGGAGCGGGGTGTCGCGGGGTGGCGCGCCGCGTCGGGAGTCGGGAGATCCGGGAGAGAGAAAAAATAGTTAAGAGGCTGGCACAGTAGAGGGCGGATGGGTGGGATGGGGACGCCGGCTTGAGGGACAGGTGTCAACGATATACGAACAACGGGGGATCTCCTCTCCCGGTGACAGTCCGCTGCGCGAGAAAACAATCCAGGCGAGCTGGAGCGCGGGTTGCGAGTTTACCGAGCGGTAAGTGCTGAGCAAGGCTGCCCAACCCGGTGGGTCATTAACGTCGACCGCGAGAGCGTGCGGTGCGCGAGACCATACGAAAACACACACGCACGGCCATTTTCTTCTTTCCGTCGGAAGAGAGAGAGAGAGAGAGAGAGAGAAAAGAGAGAAAGAGAGAGTGAGAGAGTTCGGCGCGGTAATGCGAAGAAACAGAGAGAGAGAGAGAGAGAAAGATACGACCCCGCGCGCCACGGTATCGACTAAGTATCGGATGGCGCGCGCGGTGGGGAGAGGAGAAGGGTGGCGTTTGCGTCCCTTGGCGTCGTGCACCCCCTGCCCCACCCCATCCCGCTTTGACAATCGGCCTCCCCTCCGCGTGTCGCTGTCTCCGTCTCGGCGGACGATTTTTTTATTCGTGTTTTTTTCCTCGTCATGGTTCCTGAGCGCGGCTCGGTGGAGAAACCGTGTTGGCCGCGCGATTAACAAAAAGGGGTAAGAGCTGTCTCTATCCGTGGCGCGTCCTTGGCCGCGTGGGGCCGCCCGCGACGAGCGGTCGAGCGGGTTAGCGAGTGTCAAATGTTCCACGGCGGCGTGTGAGCGCGACGTCACAAAGGAAGCCGCCGCCGGCGTATCCTTCGTATACGGCCGTACATACTCATTGTGACAGACGCTGGTCGACGCGGTGGTGTGTGATAGTAGTAGTGGTGGTGGTGGTGGTGGCGTGGTGCGTGTCTGTCTGCCGGCGCGCTTCTGTCTCTCGCTGTCTCTCCCTCTCGCTCTCTCCGGCTCTGTGTATCTCTCTCTGGTGTCCTCTCGTGTGCGAGAAAAATCTGCCCCCGCACTCGCGCTCGCACTCTCTCGTGTCACGGGGATCCCCCTCCGAGGAAAGGATCCGGCGAGGAAACATGGGGAGAGGGACATCGTTGTGAGTAAATACTGTCGGCCGTTGCGGTCTATGCGACGTCGTCGGCGCAACTTGACGTAGTTGCGCGTCGTAGCCAGCATCGTGCTAGCTGTCGATAGTCAAGATGCCGCCGTCGCATCGCCGACGCCGCGGCCGCCGCCGACGACGACGTCGACGGTGACGGTGACGGTGACGCGATAGTAATATCTCCTTCGTGATGAAGGACGCGCTGTTCGTACAAAACGTAGCCAGCGATGTCGTTTGATTTAATTCTCGCTTGCTCAGCGCTTCGGACTCGAGACAACAGCCGATCAGTCGCACGTCGTCGGTGTGCGTTCATTAGCCTTCTTCTCGCGCCGTAGAACGTACCCTCCTGAAGTAACCTCGCGTCCCGCGCCAGCCACATTCGTCAATTCCGCATGGTTTTCTTTCCTCATAGGTATATGAGTTCTACTGACGGTCTGCAATGAATTTCTCGCCGTTTGGAGGCCACTTCCCTACTACCATACCAAGTATCCATCAATTTGCGACCGACAGTTCCAGCGGTGCGGGCGCGCGCTACGCGAATCATTTTCCCAACCAGCCTCCGATCGGAGTGCCGGTGATGGGAAAGTACCGTCCTGAGAACAACGCCGTGCAATCCGCTCAGTCGCAAGTGATGATGAACAATAAGGCTAGCTATCCCAACAGTAATGTTCACCATTATCCAAACGTGCCGTATTCTCAGGCCCAATCTGTTCAACAACGGCCCACCAACTCGCCTGGAATGCAGGAGAAACGCTCGTACCATCAGGTGAGCCAGTTTTCTGTGGCTATTTTCTGGAAGATATTTTTTATCTTTAGATACAGATTGTTTTTCATTGTTGTCCATAAACCCCATTCTTGTAACAATGTAAAAGTACAGAAGAATTCTATAGTTATTTTCATTTTCATTTTTTTTAACACATGTCAAATAAATTGCAAAATTATTTTTATCTTCTGCAACTTTTCTGTATATTGATGGATACTGTACGAAAACTATTAGATGTAAAACAAAAATATTATCATTTTTCATATGATTTGTTATTTTTAATATATATAAAACAAATTACGAGATTACTCTTATTCTCTATAATATTTCTATATATTGATGTATATAGATATTCTGTGTATATAGACATACTAAAACTATTGTGTAATAAGTAAAAAAAAACTTGATATAACGATATTCTGAATGAGCAGTATCAAACATCTTGTTTCTACTCAGTTATCAAGAAAAGAGACACAAGATTGTAACAGGATCAACGTTTACACTATGATAATGTTTAACAGTGCTCTGTGTGCCTCTATCTGTAGACAATGTAAACAATGTATTAGATGTAGACCTATGAATGAGTAATCTATAAGTGTCAGAATGGAAGAACGTATGGATTGTTAAAAAATTAATTACGAAAGGGTATTTTTATTTAATTTTTTGAATCCTGATGTAAAATTACAAACATTTCCTAAGCAAGTTAGAGTTTGCAGAATTCTCTGGTTAGACTCTTACCTTTAGAATGAAATCTATCAGTTAAATCTATTTATCAATTTATTGCAATGAAATGAAAATTTCATACAATTTGTGTTTTTTAAACATTATGTTTCAATACCCAAAACAAATAACTGTTTTATAGTTATTCTCTTTTTTTGTATATTTTAATATAATTTACAATATTTTGCATAATTACCATGTATCATGTAGGCAATACGTAAATAATCTATGTAGACATAATCTTGATATCTATGGCATACAACCCTGTGTAATATACCATTTGTTCTTTTGTCATAGCAATCCACAGAAACTATAAATCAACAAGATGTCTGCAATCTTCTTCAAGACAAGGACAAAAACAAGGAGAAGAAAGCCGAAGAGCAACAACGCAATGGAGAGACAACTGCCACAAACGGTGCTCAACAGGACTACACGATGCACCAACATCATCAACAGCATGCTCATACCCAGACACCAGCTACTATGCCCGCTACATGGCAATCGCTCGCCACTCCCGGATCCACCGTGGCTGACTATCTCAGCCATTTACCAGCTAGTACTTTACCGTTGAGTTTACACCACTTTCTCAAGTATTCCGCCGAAAGTATCAAAAAAGAATCCGAGATGGCACAGACGACTTCGGTGGCTGTGGCTACTACAACGACACCTAATATAATGATGTCGCCGAATAATAAAAAGAAAAAAAAGAAGAAGACGCCCAAGGAGAAGAAGCCGCGTCCGAAACCCGGCGAGATTCGCTTAACGACGGCGTTGGACGGCTCGACGTTGTACTGTTGTCCAGAATGTCACATGGCGTATCCGGAACGAGAATTGTTGGAGCAACATCTTTTGGGCCACACCTTAGAGAGAAGATTCGTTTGTGACATATGCGGCGCTGGCTTGAAACGGAAAGACCACCTCACGCGTCATAAACAAAGCCACAATCCTGAGCGGCCTTACGTTTGCACTGTCTGCTTGAAGGCTTTCAAGAGAAAGGAACAACTGACGTTGCACTTTGTAATACATTCTGGTGAGAAGCGGCACGTGTGCACAGAATGCGGTAAGGGTTTCTACAGGAAGGATCATTTACGGAAGCACACCAGAAGTCACATCGCAAGAAGAGTAAAAGCGGAACTGAGTCAAAATGCTGGTAAGAAATCCACGATTATATTGCTACATGATTAACGTGAGTCCACGATATATTTTTTTGCTCCCTCTTTCTCGTGCCAATTGTCAATTTCGCTTCGCTGTGTGTCTTAGGTACGCAGCAGAGTCAACAACAAAATAACGTTTCGAGTATGCAAACGACAACCGTGTCGGCGTCGTCTGTTCTTCCGGGTGGGCACCCAGGTCCCCTCCTATCCTGAGCCCCGCCACCAGGGAACTTCCAGGTTCCCCATCCGAACAATATTCTCCATACGCATACTTCTCATCATTCGTTGCACCATCATCATCTAACGGCAGTCAACGTAGCGCATCAGTCGACCGTCACGCCACTCGCTACATCCAGTCATTATCAGTCGCACGAGCTTAGCTTTTTGGGACATGTTAAAGATTTCTGAGACGAGGAGAGGACCTCGGCGAAGAGGTAACACCAACACGCTAACCGATCGTCGTTGTTGTCGTCGATAGGTAGCTTCGACTGACTCATCATTCGGACTTAGTGATTTTTATATGAAACGTATTCGCATTGTATGTGTATATGTGTTCCGGATGAAGCTTCCTATGTCTTCGGCCGCGTTCATTTTGGACACTTACGCGCTATAAGCGCTTAAAAGCGTTGCTTATGCCGTTCGCTTTAGAATAAACGCTTGCAGATCGAGTAATATCCTCGTGACGTCATAACTTCTACTTACAAACAAGGTAGAACAACGAAAGCGTGAGCTCATATTCGTTTCGGAACGCACCATAAGCAGTATCAAACGCAAAAAAATAAAAAAATAGCTTCCAAAAATCCAACACATATTGTGTTATTAACTTTTAGGCTGCCGGCATTTTTCATTAAAAAAGTTTTTTTCTCAAAAATTTTTCTGTATAAGTAACATACACATGACGCAGAATTTTGAAATTTGTGCAAAGCCACAAAAGTGGCTTTCCCGGCAGTCTAAAGGTTAAAAGATACGAAAACTGATCGTATTTGTTACCGTAATATGATTTAAATGATTCATAATTATAATCTGGTATGATGTTCTGCATACATAACTTGCATTTTGCATAACTTACCAATCGTTGTATAGATCTTTGAATAGAATATCTTCCTGCAATCATGATATTTTCCAGAATGTTGTCATAAGGATTTTCATAATCTTCGTCAGTATCACACAATAATTCTAGCACCGTTAATATTAATGCAAATGACATACACACTTATTTTTCATCTGTTATAATTACAGCTTGATTGTGGCCTTTTAAACGCTCACAATCGCCAAAGCGAATGTATTCTTTACTGACGTGTAAGCTCTCAGATACCAAATCGAACGACGCTTATAAATGTTTATTAGTGTGAGCGCTTACAGCGCGTGAGCGTCCAAAGCAAACGCAGCTTTTTTGTCTCGTCATCGTGACGAGATGTTATGTCATTCCTTTTTCGAGTCTTAACTGTTATCCGACGCGCTCTTCTTATATTTGTCCCATTCGCGACTTTCATTGCCAGTATTGTTTCCGCCACAGAGTTGCACGTAATACATAAGGAATAAAGCAGAGACATAGAAGCTATACGCTTCTTATAGCACAAACAAAAGTACACATGTGGGAGAGAATACTAATTTTCCACGGAAATTCTAGAGTAGAAGTTTGACTATAAGTCAAAGATTCTTGCCATACGTCGTGTACGATGAAGAAAAAAAATATTTTTGTGAAAGATCGGTGTTAATGTAGAAATTAAGCTGGTCGATGAAAGATAGAGAGAAAGGAAGGGAGAGAGTGAGAATGAGAGAAAGAGAAAATAATGACATTTATTTCTCTCTTCTTTTTTTTTTTACTTTTTTTCTTACATCATCGCGTCGAAGCGTAATTTTATTATTTTCGCGGTGGTTGTAAATTTGTTTTTATTTCTAGTTGAATGACAACAAGTGTGCAAGTGATATAAAGGAAATAAAAATTATGCATAGCGATATTCCTAATGCATATGAACGTAGACGAGTCAACCCACCGATTAGAAATCGTCGTCTTTCCTTTATTTTCTGAAGGCAGATATTTGATGAAACTTTTAGTGCGCATCTAAAGGATAATAATGTGTATTATCATACAGTTTTAGGTAGAACTATGCTCTATGGGAAAAAAATACGATAAAAGCGTAGCAATATTTCGCAGTCGATAAAAATTTTATTTCGTTTCATTAAAACTTTTGTTCCTTTTATATATAAAGTTGACAGTATTTTATATTTTACGATATAGTTCTAAATTTTTACTTATTGTATATATTTATATATACACTTTTCTTATGTATGTGTTGTATAACATTTTGTATGAGCGTATTTGTCCAGATACTTGGCAAATTCGTCGTTACTTTCTTTTGCGACTTATCGTACTGAACATTTCGGAAGCTTAATTAGTCTTCGTAATTTTTATATTACTTTTTTTTACATTGTTTTTATACATATTTTTTTTCGTTGGTCTTCATATATTCGTTATATACGTTGAGTACTGATTATAATGTAAGTTTTATTTTGTAGCGTATACTATGGTATACTTATGTAGCGTATACTATGGTTTCTCTCGATATACGAGCTAGTTTTTAATGTTTATATTTATCCACGCATCGCAAATCTTCACAGACTGTGATTGTTTCCGACAAAGGATATTTGCTGTAATCGTCAGACTGCCTTTAAGTTTATAAACTTTGGCTTCATTTTAGTATTAATGTCTCCGTGCCATCATTTTTAAAGCTACTTTTTCGATTTCTTTTCTTGCCATACATTACACAAATGTTTTATAGTCACAATATACATAATAATTATATTTTTTTTACTATTCTTTATACTTCCATCATCGTTGTCATCATAACAATTATTACTTTTCATTTTATTATCATTAACGTTATTATTATTATTATTCAGCCACACGTGGGAATACTCGAATGATGTTTGAGATATTATACAGGTGATAGAGTAGTAAATAAATAAAAACTATGATTCCAAAAGTTTGATAATACTATGATTTTGTTTTACTTCTCATTCTGCCGTAACTGGCTTAGATCTGTCAAAGGTATTTTTGCATGTGGTTTTTCTTAATTTACGAGCGATTTACTTATGTAATTTTAATTATCATTATTGTTATTATAATTATTATATTATTTATCTTTATATAAATATAAATATCCGTATAAATATTATCGTAAAATGACACGTCAAACATGTCTACATGTATAAACATGTATTGTATAAACATGCATATATTAGAACGTAAAGTGTTAGAAATATGATGGGATCATTGTAGAAAAAGAAACTCGTTGTATAACTGTAGTATCTATTCGTTAGGACACTATTATTTGGTGAATAATAATCGATATTATGGTGTTTTGTAATTTAATATACGAGATTTTTCTTAGGATATGATCATATCTTAAGGTTTCTTGTACCTCACCGATCATATCGGATTTATGACGTTAAAAGTGAGAAATGACATGCTGACGAAAGTTGCGTGCCATTTCTGAATAAAGATAAATATGGACGAAGGAGCATTTGAGATTACTTGAGCATACTTATAAAATTGTCCGAAAGATATCCTTTTCCCTTAATGATCAATAAATCGTATAATAAATTGTGAAATGAAACACATGAAATGATAAAATGAGTCTATTTTGTCTGCGTGTTTTATTTCACCATTTATCATACGACTGATCGTTAGGAGAAAGGAATAGTTTTCGGAAAATTTTACAAGTATGCTCAAGCAGTCTCAAGTGCTCTTTCGTCCGTATTTATCTTTATTTAGAAATGGCACACAACTTTCGTCAACGTATTATTCCTCGTTTCTGATATCACAAATCCAACGTGACCATAGCGAGATACAAGGATCACTTTGCAAATCATTGTCAAACGTTATTACAGAAACAAAGAGAAAAATACATTGTTGTGTTTTACGTTCCTGATTAAAATCGCGCGACATATACTCATTGTGACAAGTATACAATGGAGTTCGTACTCGCACGATATTTAAGATATTCATTACATGATTGATATTTCTCATTTGGACATATCTTTCTATTTGTTTCTCGTCGCATCATATCTCTAGCATAAGACGTTTTGACAAACAACACAGAAAATTCAGGTTTCGC
The DNA here is from genome assembly GCF_010583005.1 of Odontomachus brunneus. NCBI lineage: Eukaryota > Metazoa > Arthropoda > Insecta > Hymenoptera > Formicidae > Odontomachus > Odontomachus brunneus. The sequence goes on along the minus strand of NW_022639484.1, from coordinate 1,147,251 downwards.
CAGACCTCAAGTATAATGATATGCTAAAATTATTGCATACATGATATAAATATATATACATACGCACTAAAAGTCGTATGTAAAAGATCGAATTGTATTGAAAATTCATCGCCATGTACTTGTAACCATCAAGGCAGAGAATGTCTTAGATTATACGTTAGCGAGTAAGTTTGTATACAAGACATAATTGTATCGTAAGCAGAGCAAAAGAGAGAAAAAGAGAGAAGCAAAGAATTGTATACATAGGGTGTATCAAATGCCGCGGACACTTTCTCTTTAATACAGACGACAGAGAGAGACAAAAACTTGTTTCTTTCAACATCAAGGAATCTTTACGATTTCCATGAAGCGATGCCAAACAAGAACCATTTTTGGCCATCAAACGCGTTGAATTTTAATACTCTTTTAATTCATGAGACTTTTAAATAATAAGATATTAAAGCTTGATGATTCAAAGGATTCCGTGAAGTGACTCTTTTATAACAAAGAAGACAACAAAAGAATCCGTAACTGGGAGAAAGTATGCGAATTTTCTTACACTCTTATGCGCTATGAGGAAACGAGAATATGCGCAAGCGTTGATATAAGTCTTTTGAGGAAAGTAATTTGTTTTTTACGGTGGTAGATGGATTATGCAAAGATGTAATGAGGAGTAGCTTTACGATTTACAAAAGAGATGGCAAGAGAAAGAGGGAGGAGGAAGGGAAGGGAGAAGCAGATATTTCCAAAGTTCGACATACGTCTTCGACTGTTCAAACAAAATGAGTGGCTCAAGAAGGTCTATTTTGAAGGGTAGCTAAAAGAACCTATTTCCATCCTCGACGAAGTGGACAGTTAATTCTTATAGCTGTACAACCGACCGCTTCGTCGAGCTATAGTTGTAGTAACGTTCCTGTAGTGACGAAGGAAGAATAATAGTCGATGCGTTTCTAAAGAAGGGAAAATACTTTTCCGGTGCCTTTGTATTGCGCTGGATTTTCCGCACCCATATGGACCTTCTACAATAAGATTATTAGTCATAACCCGCAAGCAAATTGACGAATTATTTGACTATTTTCAGTTGACTATTTCCAAAAATAATCGACTGTGATTGGTCAATTTGCTTACAACTTGACTATGACTAATGGCTTATTATAGAAGGCTCAGCGTAGTTCACCATCGTAAGGTCTAAGATCTAAAAGAAAAAGAAGCGGCGCGTTGTGCCTCTCTGTTTTCGGAACAGCGTGTATACTTTGTCCGCCTCCGCGTTGTTCGAGCAGCCGTCGGTTTTGTCGATTTTGTGTCCTTTTCGTGCTTCGGTATGATCGTCGGGAATTCACACGGGTCAAAAGGCGAATCTCGACGCATCTCGATGGATTTTGCAAAATGCGCCTCCCGCAAAATATACGTTTCGATAAATTTTTTTATCTTCGGCAGAATGAGGAAAGACTGAGACTCGCGGGAGACTAAATAAATACGATTCGTCACGTGCATTCGACCAACATTTCAAGGGGGAAAATACTTTTCGTTCGGTATTAAACGTCTACTCTTGCTTTCGAGATTCAATTGGAGTGTGCTCTACTCGCCGAACTTGCTGATTCTAGATGTCGCGAATAAAAAAGAAAATCGGGGTTGGCCGAAAATAAAAAGATAGGTTGTCGTTGTACGTGTACGAGAAAAAAAATCTGTCATTGGGCGCGCTCGTTCAGTTTCGATCAAATTGGAGATATCGGTTGGACTTGATTCTCCTTCATCTCGATTAGAAGCGGTTAAATTAAGAGTATGGATTTTATATAGAAGATGTATTATAATGATAATAATAATTAATAATAATAACAACAATAATCATAATAGTAATATTAATAACAACAACAACAATAATAATATAATAACGTTAGTGTAATACCGAAAAAAAATATGATAATATTAATAACAATAATGATAAAATAGTAAGAGTTTAGTGGTAAACACATAACGGAGAAAACAAGATCCGATTCTCTTGCGACGCGCTTAATAGTTTTTATGCGAAACCCCAGAAAGCCGTAAGCGACTTCGCGAGTTGGCAACAACTCGATAACAAGCCATATGTATGATATATGGGCATTTCGATATTCTTTGCGTTCTCATATACATAATTCTCATATACATAAGGTAGTTGATTATTTTACTGACGATGATTACTTTATGATTTATTGTCGAAATGTAAGATCTATTTCTTTCGTAGGCCTTTGTAATCGTTGCTCGTAACGAAGATAATCGTGCACAATGTGTGACACGTTTTTTCTCTTTTTAATATTCAAAAACTAAACAAAAAAAATTTTTTTGTAACAGATGTGCTTATATTTCGTTGATTCACCGGTACTTTCAGTCGATTCGTTTGTTCCGAGCATCGAATGTACCCAGATAGCACAAGATATTGTGTAAATATTCTGATGAAATATGAATGTTCTTGATTCCTCAATATTCGAATTGGATATTCTATGAATATACGTGCAATATTGTAGACAGAGATTCCTGTATTTATAGGAAGGATTAATAGGAAGGAACATTCTTAAAACATTCGTATGATTTATTTTACTGCGCATGTGCAATGCGTTCATGTAACTGGAAACTTTTTCAAATGTTTCAAATAGTAAGGTGCATTTGTTACAGCTTACAGTAAGAAAGCGTATCCACGAGATGAAATATTCGGGTTAATTTAAAATTGTAAAAGCTAAACCAATGATTAAGCTACATTTTTTGTGAATGTTCTATGCATATCCACAGAACATTCAGAGTCGGTCATTCGAATATACTGTGAACGTGCTGTGAATATATACTGAGAGAAATTCGATAAGAAATTAACAAGCGGATATTTCCGATCAAAATACTAATGAATTTTTGTATCCAATCAGGAAACATCCGATGAGAAATATCGGTTTATAATTTTTTCATCGGTTTATCCGATGAAATCCCACTATAATTGGAAATATTTGATCAAATTCAATCGGATATCCTAATCGGATATAAAAATTCATCGATCAAAAATATCCGTTTGTTAATTTCTTATCGGATAATTTCTCTCAATGTCTTCTGGTGCATCCACAGAATGTACAAATATTCACGGAACATTCACAGAATATCCCTGTGCTATCTGGGTATGCACCCACCGTTGAGAAGAATGGACAATGTGAAGGCGATTTTTGTTCAATTAGACGTGAAACGGTTACTCGATGAGGGTAGTGGAAAACAAAAATCTAAAAAGAGTACACGAGACCTCGATGTGACTCGAGTGCGCGAGTCTCTCAGGAGCAGGGATGGCAATGAAGAACCATATTTTTCTATGCAGTGTGTCGAAACTTTTACTTATTTGTATCAAACCACATAGAGAGCACACGAAGGAGCGAATTCGATCGACGTCTCGTCGCAAGATGCGAAGATACCTCGAATACAAGCAGTGTGTAATTATAATAATATCGATTGGTTCATGCAAGAGAGAGAGAGAGAGAGAGAAAGAGTAGAGAAGAACATTCGACGGATGCGCGTCGCATTCTTGGTATCTTCGTTCTTGCTCGTTCGCCAGTTCTTCGTTGTTCGTGAGTTTTCCAGCGCGGCGTCGATCGCGGGATACGATTTTTTATAGCGTATAGCGTAAGCGAGCAACGTGAGATTTTGCATGAACCAGCGCGCGTCGCTATTGTGCGTTCAAAGAAAACAAAAAGAGAAAAAAAAGAAAAGGGGCAAAAAAGAAAACGGAGAATCTCCAGCGGACTATCGTTTGGTCGTTTTGGCTTGTCTAATCGGCGCCTTGTCGCGTGCGTGCGTGCATGCATGAGTGCGCTACGAGTGTGTGTGCGTGAGATTGCGTGTGACTACAGAGTTCTCGACGGGATGTGTAACGGGCGATCGATCGACGACGGAAAGACATACAAATTCCTTGATATAGTACAAACGCTCAAATCCTTGTTTCTCTCAGATAGATTAGATGCGCGTAAGTAATACGAGTGAAATAACCGGCTGGCCTCGAAGTACGAATTCCTTTTCGTCCAAGTATAATGCAGCATGGTCTTTCCGCGGAACGAAACCTTCCTCTCTCGGATGGTTCTCCTTGACGTGTGACATTTGTAATACACATCGCGTCCCGGGGGATCTGTCGACGATGAGAACAAGTTCGCTCGACGATACCTTTGCAGTCGAACCGTGAGCGGAGTGGTGGTGGTGATGGTGGTGGTGGTGGTTGTTGTGGTGGTGATGGTGGTGGTGGTGGTGGAAGTAGTAGTGGTGGTGATGCTGGTCTTCGTGGTGCAATACATCCGGATGCTGAGTACGCTCGATATCTCTAGTTTGTATTTTCGAAAGAAAGAAATTTTAAATATACCCTCCGGTGAATTTTCTCGTCTTACTTCTCATCCATACAGCCCCCCTGTGTTTACATCACTTTCCGTTTTCCGAAGGCTTCTTTCGTTTTTCACGTCGAAGCGTTCGCGTGGACGCGAGCGAGAGGAGGACGGAGAAAATCCTAGTGAATGAGCGCCGAGTGCGAACCGACTTCGAGGGCTTCCGGTGAAATTGTTGAAATGGCATTCGCGGCCGCATTTGCCTAGGTCAATTCCCTTTTTCGTTTCTTTTTTTTGTTAATGCTTTCTAAGCTTGCATTTTGTCATCCCCGATTACTTTCGCGCCGCCACTTTTTTAGCTGAACATTTGTACCACAGTCTTCCAGGGTACAAAAATACCGATTATTCGTCGTGCGTAAATCAAAAATTAATGCAGGATGAATGTACACAGTAAAGAGACATAATAAAAGAGGAAAGGAAAAAAAAAGAGAGAAAGAGAAAAGGATAAGAGAGACACATTGAGAGAAAGAAGTATGTATAACTAAGCGAATCTCTCTGATATGTCGACGTTTTATTTTTATATAGAGTGCTTAAAATGTCTATCGACTTTAAGAACGCGGGACGAGAAAATCGGATGGACAAAAGGTGAAAAAAGGCATATAAGAAAAAAGAAAAAATATTTAGAAAGACTTAGATCTATATATATTAGATGCGAGTGTGAATTTAGACGACAAGAATGGAAGTTTCGAATTTGCGTGCGCGTTTTTCAAATACTTCCCGCGATACTGCTTCTCATATGTAATATATCCTATATATTATATCGTTCTATGTATACACACACACACATATATATATACATAGATATACATCCATGAAAAAAATGCGTGACGTATATCTTTTCTTACAATTCTCATTATAATGTATGTATATAAATTGTAAGAAAAGTCATATCAGAAGATTTATTGTTCGGGGTCATCACCCGGAAAGAATTTAATACACTCTCTCTATATATATATATCCCTATACATATATATGTACACACACATATATATCCCGCGTTACTTTCTATTTCTGTTCTTGCGAGAATGAGAAACGATTAAATTGTCAATCAATTTGAGTATATGCGTTTTTGCATTTTCAATGACTGTATATTATAAAAAAGACACCAGGTAGATATTTTTATATAATAATCATTTATTAATTTAATTAAGATCACTGCAGTTAAATAACAAAACGCTATCCTCTCCTCTTTAGGCGTTCAGATCTTGCGTCGCGTATATATCGTTGGGCGCATGTATAATGAGCACAACTTAACAATATAGTAATAAGCAGGATTGGGAAGGTTATTTTTGAAAAGTAACGCGATACCGTTCCTCGTTACTCATTGGAAAAAGTAACTCTATCGTTACTCGTTACCCAACGAGAAAAAGTAACTCGTTACCGTTATCATTACTCAAGAAAAATAATATACTGTTACAACTTCCATTATTTTTTTATCAAGTTTTGAAGACCTTCCTCTCTTGTTCCAGAAGATTCGCTTCTGCTCATTCTATATACACATACAGTCTTCCATATATGCAAAATAATAATAGAAGTAACAATAATATTCGTTAACTTTACCCAAGAGATTAAATTGCGTTACCGTCATTACATATGAAGGAAAAAAATGTTACCTGAAGAGCGTAACGATAACGAAGTAACGTTACAAGTTACAAGTAACGCGTTACTTCCCAACCCTGATAATAAGATGTCAGTATATATCACGACTTTTTATACTAATATACAACTAATGAACGTGCGGTCCGACTCGCTATGGACGTGTATTGTTACGTTGAAAATGGAAGAATTGATATTATTTTGTGAGTTTCGGGATAAAACGTTACCCGAATTTTCTAAATCAACGGATTGGTTTCGGGATCGCGATACATTAACAGGATCTTCGTACACGTGAAATTCTCCAGCGATAAATCATCCTCTCAAGTAACAATCAATTTTATCTACAGATATGCATCAATGAATTCACGTGGATGACTGGTTTCTTTACTTCGCAATAACAATTCCTAAATCCTTGCTATAATCGCAGTGGCTATGTTAACGCATTCTTATTAGTTCTCACGCAAGGCTAGTCTATGAATCATTACGCCGATAAAGACGCTTAATCATTCATAGTGCAAAAAAAATTGCATATTTTTATACAATACTAGCATCTTATAATTACGCTAATTAGTTTCTCGCTTGATGAAACCTACGTCTTGACACTTTGCTTCAAACGCAAATTATGAGAAATGAGCTAAAAATTAGCGCCGGTAAGAATTTTTAGAACAATTTTGCTTTTCTTTTATTTATGTATATATATATATATATATATATATATATATATATATA
>NW_022639484.1:1136099-1140225 GCF_010583005.1 Odontomachus brunneus | reverse complement strand
ATATATATATATATATATATATATATATATGTATAGGGTACTAATATATTTTGAAATAAAACGGAAATTGTGTATTATTTTGACTGTACACTGTACAATTAATAAGATAGACAATTTTATCAGTCATTACTCAACATCGCTATGTAAACAATTAACGATCATTTCGTGCATATATATCCACACATGCTCATGTCATATTGAATGTAGTATATATTGATCTAAATATTTAAGCTTTTTTTAAGTCCAGTTGGGGGAGAGCTACATTTCGTTTTGTTATAATTTTTTTACCTCAGATTTCATTAGATATGCGCGATTTACAGAGGCTCTTTTGCTTGTACACGTATGTTTATTATACGAGTCTATGCGCATTAGAAAATGTAAATAATTAAAACTACGTAAAACTATACATATTTAACGCAAATTCATTCAAGTTTCAAAAAAACCCAAACAGGTACAGCCTTAATATATAGATAACCTTCTACACGTAGTGTATTATAAAGAATATTATAAAATTGATAACATTATTCCTCGACACGCCTACTTGTTGACAAAATACATAGCAATAAGATATACTCCCTTAGGAACATGGGTTCTTAACAATGATTCTCGATTAATCCGCAAAGGTATATTAGATAAAGCTCATTCGTATTAAATCTTATGGACCTAACTTGTCCAAATAATTAATCTCGCTCGTAGACGCAGACAAGGATTTATGTTACAGTGTCGTCATAGCGTAATAACTAAGTCCGTAAAATAGAAAAGGGGGGAGGCCCAGCTTGTCTCATCATCATTGCAAAACTACTCAGCCCTTCGTCGTTCGGCTGCTGGTCGTTCTGATTGTTTTGTGAGCCATTTAAATGCTTACCTCGACCGCTATTATGACTTTGCAAATGTTTCTTTAAGTGATCTTTCCTATAAAAGGCTTTACCGCACTCTGTACAAATTTGATTTTTGCTACCTGAGTGAGTAATCATGTGACGCGCTAAGTGTTCATTACGTTTGAATGATTTACAACACATATTACATTGATAAGGCCTGTCCTTATTGTGACCTTGCTTATGACGATCTAAATGCTCCTTTCGTTTCAAACTTGCCCCACAAATATCACAAATATGTGGTCTCTGTTTATGATCTTCAAGATGTTCGTGAAGTGCTTCTCGATCTTCAAATCTATATGCACATTCGGGGCAATGGTAAATCAACATACCTGACAAACAGAGAGAATTATATCACATAAAATCGTTTATATAAATGTTTTCAATAAATATTTACAAGTGATTAAAAACCGTAGACAATATTGTAGCAAGTTGCTTCAATCATTTGCGAGTATATTCTACCTTTCTATTTGTATCCCTTGTATTTTTTTTAACAGAGAGAGAGTTTTTGGAATACTTTACTTTTTTTGCATATCAGCACATCAATGTACATACATATCTTAGAAAGATCAGGACCTTTAATATACAAAATGCTGTAGTCAATTTGTAAAATTTATTTTATTAATAATTATTAAAAAATCTATTAAAATATGTAATTATTAAAAAATTTTGTTTATAAAGTGAATCTGAAAAATTTTACTGATAGGTGTGTTGTTAGGACTTTTATAAACATTTGTTCAAAAATTTTTTTATATTTTAGAAGTTGATTTTTCATCAAGTTCATCGAGTTTGATTTAGGAGTTGAATCATTTTATGAAAAAAGGTTTATATGATCTCAAGTACTTCAAGTATTTCAGAGATGTAGGATTTTAAAAATCCTATTTTGAAACACACACACAACACACAAATGTCTCTTAAACTGACAGCTTTATCGAAATCTACCAAGAGTGCATTTTTGTGAGTAATTCATAAAATAATAAAAATCGGTAATAGCAAAAAATGGTTCTGTTTATCGGAGTTTAGACAGTAATGTATTATTCAAACTATTATATTTATACGCCGTTAACTTCTCACAAAACGATTATAGGTAAAAAATTAAAATAATATCTTACCAATTTACTGACCCAATTTTGAAAAAAATCTTTTCATTTAAAAAATATTAAGAAAAAACGATAATTTTATAGAATTATCTCTCTATCTCTGAAACAAGGTCTTTAAAATCATACATTCACATGAATTTTTCTTCATATAAAATATCTTGAAAAATCAAATAAAATATCAAACAATGCTCAAAGAGGTCGTAAAGTATTTTCAATGGAAAATCAAGAAAAGAGGATCACTTGTAAACTTATTATTTATCAAATAAAATCATGCTTTTATACATTTCTTTTACTTAAAGAAATGTATAATTTACTTTAAGTAATAAATGTTAATTTGAAATACTTTACTTTTTTTTGTATATCAGCACATATTAGTACATACATATCTTAGAAAGGTCAGGACCTCTACAGATATACACGCACAATATTATAAAGACAATATTATTAAGACATAATATTATAAAGACAAAAAATATTGTTTTTCTTATTAATGCTTTATTTGTGCATCAATTGATCTGACAGAGATGCACAAATAATAAAAAAAGTTATATATATATATATATATATATATATATATATATATATATATATATATATAAGTTGCTTAAATATATATATTTTTATATATATATATATATATAAGTTGCTTAAATATATATATTTTTATATATTATTTTAAATTATGAACCTTCTTTCACTATATTTTTAAACAAAATAATAATTTTGAAAGTTGTTTTATTAATGTCACTATATTAGTCCTTAATATCATAGTTAATACTATATCAGTAGCATTACATCAGTTTTTATTAAAACCTTAATTTTACAAGAAATTAAAAATAGCAAACTAACTTTAAGAAATATCTATAAAAAATGTCAACTTAAATTTTAATCTCCATTCTCCAATGGTCAATATTTTTTTCTAATTGCATGAGCAGTTAGGTAATATTGCAATTTATATATAGAAAAAGTTTTAATAATTTTTTAACCAAAACACTCAAATTGCTTTACAACCTCTTTAAGAAGCACTTTGTATAACATCAAGCAGCTTTCTAAGTTTTGTCAGACAAATGTGGCCCTTAAAGGAATAAAGAAGCATGAAAAGTGGCTTACCATTAATATGTTGCGGTTCAATCTCAAATTCAATTTTTGGTCTGATCTCTTGACAGTTGTGTGTAGAATTATTGCTGTTGTCCTCGTATTTAGTTACATATGGTAGACCTAACGTACTAGAACAACGTGCCAAGTATTCAGAAGTGAGTCTAAAATCGATCTGTAGAGGATCTGTCATTGTCGCAGCATCCACTTTCTGTACAGTCTGAGTGCTGGACGATTGCTGCGAGATCTGCGAGCAGATCTCTTTAGTGCCACACAAGTTATTCTCATTTCTATTCTCATCAGTTTGCTGAAAATGCTGTGGTGGATGGCCAGAATACGCGTATCCGGTCATGTTGGGCCTAGTGTGCTGATTGGCGTGAGTATTTGGCGAATACTTTATGTTACGTGGGTCGTAAGCCATTATATTGCTAACAGCTGTTGAATGACCACTGATCCGGGAATTTCCAACTTCAATGATACATGCGCCTGTGATACCTGAGAGATCTACAGCTCGTCCTTGAAAGAAGGAAAGGAAGATCAGACAGGGAATTATCCTTGTTACAACGTACATGTGAAGCATCGTGAAGGTGTCTCTTACGGTACGACAGGTATCATCGAAGAAAAAGTAATCACCGCTGTTATCCGCTGCGCTGTACTTCTTGCTACGTTCATCTCGCCGTTTTCCTCACGAAGCGGACGTAACGGCATCGACGAATCGTCAACGAGCGGCTGCCGTAATCGGATGGTTTCTTATCTGCGATCACGCTACATGACGGAAAGGAGACGAACAATTTGATGCACTCGGCGAATCTGCGTAAAAGAAGAAGACACACGCACACATACACCACGGCATGCAAATCCCTCAGATTACCTTCGCGATACGTCGGAAACCATGAATTCAGCGCTCTCACCTTCATGCTAATCGCGCGACAGCAAATGCTCCGTCGTATCCTCACTTTGTATCGTTTACATCGGTGCTAGCGGCCATTTTTACACATCAGCTGCTGCGCGTTGTGCACGAAGCGGGCAACCGACGAAATGCCACTACCGTCACGC
>NW_022639484.1:1121974-1136089 GCF_010583005.1 Odontomachus brunneus | reverse complement strand
ATATATATATATATATATATATATATATATATAAGTTGCTTAAATATATATATTTTTATATATATATATATATATAAGTTGCTTAAATATATATATTTTTATATATTATTTTAAATTATGAACCTTCTTTCACTATATTTTTAAACAAAATAATAATTTTGAAAGTTGTTTTATTAATGTCACTATATTAGTCCTTAATATCATAGTTAATACTATATCAGTAGCATTACATCAGTTTTTATTAAAACCTTAATTTTACAAGAAATTAAAAATAGCAAACTAACTTTAAGAAATATCTATAAAAAATGTCAACTTAAATTTTAATCTCCATTCTCCAATGGTCAATATTTTTTTCTAATTGCATGAGCAGTTAGGTAATATTGCAATTTATATATAGAAAAAGTTTTAATAATTTTTTAACCAAAACACTCAAATTGCTTTACAACCTCTTTAAGAAGCACTTTGTATAACATCAAGCAGCTTTCTAAGTTTTGTCAGACAAATGTGGCCCTTAAAGGAATAAAGAAGCATGAAAAGTGGCTTACCATTAATATGTTGCGGTTCAATCTCAAATTCAATTTTTGGTCTGATCTCTTGACAGTTGTGTGTAGAATTATTGCTGTTGTCCTCGTATTTAGTTACATATGGTAGACCTAACGTACTAGAACAACGTGCCAAGTATTCAGAAGTGAGTCTAAAATCGATCTGTAGAGGATCTGTCATTGTCGCAGCATCCACTTTCTGTACAGTCTGAGTGCTGGACGATTGCTGCGAGATCTGCGAGCAGATCTCTTTAGTGCCACACAAGTTATTCTCATTTCTATTCTCATCAGTTTGCTGAAAATGCTGTGGTGGATGGCCAGAATACGCGTATCCGGTCATGTTGGGCCTAGTGTGCTGATTGGCGTGAGTATTTGGCGAATACTTTATGTTACGTGGGTCGTAAGCCATTATATTGCTAACAGCTGTTGAATGACCACTGATCCGGGAATTTCCAACTTCAATGATACATGCGCCTGTGATACCTGAGAGATCTACAGCTCGTCCTTGAAAGAAGGAAAGGAAGATCAGACAGGGAATTATCCTTGTTACAACGTACATGTGAAGCATCGTGAAGGTGTCTCTTACGGTACGACAGGTATCATCGAAGAAAAAGTAATCACCGCTGTTATCCGCTGCGCTGTACTTCTTGCTACGTTCATCTCGCCGTTTTCCTCACGAAGCGGACGTAACGGCATCGACGAATCGTCAACGAGCGGCTGCCGTAATCGGATGGTTTCTTATCTGCGATCACGCTACATGACGGAAAGGAGACGAACAATTTGATGCACTCGGCGAATCTGCGTAAAAGAAGAAGACACACGCACACATACACCACGGCATGCAAATCCCTCAGATTACCTTCGCGATACGTCGGAAACCATGAATTCAGCGCTCTCACCTTCATGCTAATCGCGCGACAGCAAATGCTCCGTCGTATCCTCACTTTGTATCGTTTACATCGGTGCTAGCGGCCATTTTTACACATCAGCTGCTGCGCGTTGTGCACGAAGCGGGCAACCGACGAAATGCCACTACCGTCACGCCGTGTTTTCGTAAGTACGGCACCATTTGAAACTCGACTCCTCGTCGTTCGCATCCTTGCACGCAAAATCAAGCTAAAACCCGTATCAGATTAGGGATCGAAGATTGAGAATTGCGGATTGAAGATTAGATTTTGATAAATTAACAAACTTTGATCTTAGCTTGCTTTGTTCTAATTAGAGCCGAACATTCCAATTTTTTGAAAAGCTACCTGACAGTTAAATCATATCCCAGACGGCACAAATGTCCAAAATCGAGTCATAAGACGTCTTTAAAACATCTTTAAAACAAGTTTATAAAGTATTGTTTTAAAGATGTCTTAAAGATGTTTTAAAGACGTCTTATGACCCGATTTTGGATATTGTGCTGTCTGGAATGTCTGTCTTCGTTTTTCTTCAAATTAGACAGACACATGATTTAACTGTCAGACAACTTATCAAGCGTGCGTTCGAAAACTCTATCCGGGTGCACTCGCTGCGTTGGAGTGAGAAAGATACAGGAGTGAGATAAAGAGAGAAGAGAAGCACCCAAATGGAGTTTTCGAACGCGCCTCAAGAAGTTAGAACAATCGGTCCCCAATCTTCAATTCGTAATCTACAGTCTTCAATCCAGTCTGATCGGATCGTATTTACATCTTTTTAACATTCTGGTATCCGCTTCCTCAGCCCAAATAGCACAAAATCTTCAGAGAATGTTCTAGAATGTTCTTAAGATGTTCTTAGGATATATGAATATCATTAGAATGTCTTTAAAACGTCCTTTGAAGATTTATACTGTATGAGAGTACATCTCCTATAAAAAAATGGATAAATTTACCAATAGTGATCTAAACAAACAAATGTTTGATTGCTTTGTTTAAATAAAAATAAATCTGATATTTCTTGGGTTACTGTATTATTTCGTTTCATACGTTTGTTTCTTCGTTTTGATCCCATTGCGGCAATTCTAACAGCAGTGCTATTTCTGTTCTGACCGTGTTCTTTCCCAGACAGCACAATGTCCAAAAATGGGACATAGGACGTCTCTAAGACATCTTTAAAACAACTTAAAGACGTCTTATGTCCTGACGTCTTAACCCTAGGTGTACATATTTATTTTTTGCATACGTAGATGATACACTGGAGTCCGAAAAACCCCAGCTACTTTTTTTATTATAACTTTGGTAAAAATCACCGTATTTTGACTTTTTTTCCTCGATTGTTAATAGACTGATAAACACATATATTTATTAAGAATTAGAATTAAATCATAATAAGCATCACATAATAAAAACGTGTTGAAACATTAGAATTACTCATAAATGCAAAGGAAACGTTATTTTACCGTAATAGCTTGAAAAATGCATATCTTTTTTGGTAATAGAGATAATCGAAAAAGGTTTTCAGATTTTGAAATTGCACATTTCAAGGTAAAAAAATCAAGAAAACAAGAAACAAGAAAACAAAACAAAGAAAAAAACTCATTGCTTAAATATTGGAATATTATCATGAAAATTACAAAGCTCCAATTGACGATTTTTCATATTTCTATTTTCTGGCGGTTTTGCAGACAGGTATAAGAGTTAGTATTTTGGTTATAAAATAAACTCAATAACTTGTAACGCATGTAACAGAAATAGAAAAAAAAAAAAACGTCAATAATTTAAAAGCGACAAATAATATTCACCTAACATGGCAGTATCGTTTTGGGGGTTTAGTCCGTGTGTTTCTGTCTCTCAATAAAAATTAGTTCTTTTTTTTTACATTACTTATTTAATCTAACATTTTTAGAATATATATTTACACTATGAACTCGAATAAAATTAATTACAAAATATACTTATTTGCAAAAAACATTGCACAAAGTACACACTGAGATCTGGGAGACCCCAGGCTTACTTTACGTGTGAATTATCACAAAACCGATAGACAATTGACTGCTCCGACAGTTGCTATCTACAGAGGAGACTTCAAAATTTTTTTACACGGCAGTCGTATCCTCCTTACTTATTCTCTCTAATACTAGAGTTTCAAACTTTGCCTGGGATCTCGGAGACTCTAGTGCGTATATCTAGAGTTAAAGACATCTTTAAGCTGTTTGGATTGTTGCTTCTATATATTCTAATTCTTAATAAATATATGTGTCTATCAGATTGTTGCCTCGATGATCGAAGAAGAACTTTGAATGCAAATGAACTCTGACGATATCTTAATTTATAGATCTTGCTATAAAATATATTCTTATCACTCAAAAAATTTTGCAATGATATATTTGCTGGCAAATGTTGGAATAACGCAACAAATATGAGTTAAATTCATCTTAAAATTTTTCACAATTATGTAAAAAATTTCACAAATTATGTAAAACATATATGGTGCTATTCAAAAAATTCAAGATGACCTTGATTTTTTTATGAAAAAAAGCTGCACGAAGCAGTTGAAAATTCATTTTACAACCTTTTCCTTAAACCGTCGGAAGTGTTTAAAAAATCATGCAGACCGTTATGTTGAATATCTTGTATATAAATAAAGTGATTTTATGTCACGAAAATTGCAATAATATTGCGGCAATATTCTGATGCCGTAAAAATTACTGCTTCTTTTGTCGGAAAAAAAACACAACCCTCATAGCACAAGATTTTGAAGGGATATCTTGAGGACTTGTATGGACATTTAGAAATCGTCGGAATATTTTTAGGATATTTTGAGAACTTATGCGGACATTTAGCAATCCTTTGGATGTCTTTAGGACATCTAAATTTTATGTCGGCAATTAACACTCCTATGTCGGCAATAAGACTCCCCAGATAGCATAGAGAATTTAAAAAGAATTCAATCATATGTCACCAATTATGAGTTTATTTTCAGATGCGAAAAGAATTCTTCAGAGTTTAGTTCAGTGAAAAGAATTCTTTGCACCTGAAAATAAACTCAGAATTGGTGACATATGATTGAATTCTTTTTGAATTCTCTGTGCTATTTGGGTCTCGGCCCCTCGCATTATTATCTCTTTTTTAATGACGTCAGAAGCGAGAAAATGCATGCTAAAAATTCTTGCAAAATAAAATAAAAATATATATTCATAAAGTAACACTTGCAATCGATTAAACAAATTTGTAAAATATTCCGTGCACTCCCTTTTTGCTCTAACAATCAATAATTTGTCGTAAATTAACGTAACATACAATTCATCTTCTTAATCTATTTTTTCGCCTTTTTCTATTTAGGTTAATTTACAATAAATTATTGACTATTAGAGCAAAAGGGGAATATGGAATATCTTTAAAAATTGGTTTAATTGATTGCAAATTTTATTTTATGGATATATATTTTTATTTCAATGTATTTCGCAAGAATTTTTAGCACACATTTTCTCGCTTCATTAACGTCATTAAAAAGAGATAAACAATACGAGGGACCAGGAGCCTTAATCCAGAATTATTGTAAAAGTGAAAATTAAATATTTTGATTAAAATTATAGTTTAATACATACGTATTTTTTAAAATAAATATCACGTTTTCAACATATTGTGCTATTACAATAGCATTATTAAGTATACATTAAATATTTTGCATGATATATGTGCTCGGCATATCTGTTGATCTGGGAAGATGGTAACGTAAATATTATTGTGTAGAAATTGAGTGACTGATTCGAAAAAAATTAGAAATTTTTGAAAAAGAGGATATATAAACATTTTTTATAAATATCAAGATAAAAATATGGTAATACGTTCGTGTAATATGGAACTCGTTTGTTCATTTACCGGACGTGATCAATAGAAGCACAATAATAAATAAGCAAATAATTTATACCAAAACCGAAAAACATATGTAACTCTAAAAGAATTGATTTCTCGATCTATGTTTACTAACATTTTTTACTCAATATAATGAATACTATCTATTCTAAGTTTCCAACTATTTTTAACTATTTTTAACCTTTTTCTATATAATTATACAGAACCCAGTAAACACAAAGTATCATCGATGTTACAATGTCAGCTCAATTATATGATATATTACGTAACTGTTACTTTGTTATGTAACAAATACATAATATACCATATGATTGAGCTGACATTGTAATATGGATGATACTTTGTGTTTACTGGGAATAGTTCGTATAACTATTTACAGCTCGATATTTCAAAAATTACGAAAAATATAGAAAAGTGTTTCCAACAAAAATTATAGGATACTGAAAGAGAAAAAAGATAGTAATATTTATTTGACATTGGAACGATCTTAAAAAGCCCTCCTCTGTCCAGATAAATTTAAATTTTTTAAATGGCATCATATGATTTTTTTTCGGCATAAACCGATTTCTCTAGTCATTCTGCGTACAAAATTATTAGATAAAATCATCGAATTGGGGTAAAATCATCGAAAAGTAAATACTTTCTACGTTATTTTACATTTTATCCTGTTACTTCTCAATAAAAGATGAAATATCTTTTGAATTAATCAAATTTCGACTATTTCATTTTAATTACATTTTTATACGTAGAATAACCAGTAAAATCAATTGTTGTAAAAAAACATATGGAAGCTTTAGATAAAATTCCGTGCAAACTTATTTATACTAGTACTAGTTCTTACAAACTTATTTATAGTAGTATGTAAAGATTATCATATATGTGTATCATCAGTATGTTAAGATCATCAATTTTTAAAAAATTTTTAAAAATTATTTGAATTTCTCTCGTTATTCAAAAAACATACAAAAGTATCGAGGTGAGATGGTAAAAAATGAACAGTTTGAATGAGATATTTCATATTTTGTATTAAAAAATGTAGAACAAAATGTAAAATATCCCGGGAAGCAGTCACTTTTCGATAATTTTATTTTAGTTTTGTACGTAGAATGACTAAAGGAATCGATTTATATCAGAAAAACCATATGATTTCATTAAAAAAAAAATTAAAGTTGATCTTGACAAAGATTTTCAACGTTATTCTAAGGTCAAATAAATATTACTATCTTTTTTCTCTTCAGACAACAAAATCTTCAGAGAATGTTCTGAAACGTTCTTAGAATGTATCAATGTTCTTAGAATATCCTTAAAACGTTCTTTAAAGATTTATGTTTATGAGTCTTGATATCCTACAATTTTTATTGGAAATTTTTATTTTTCTATATCTTTCTTAATTCCTGAGATATTAAGCTGTATGTCGAATACCTTGTATATAATTTATATATTGTTTCATTCTAGAAGCAAAAAGTTCAACTAAAAAGAAAAGACCTCTTGCAATCGCAATGGAAGTATAAGTAATTTAATTGTCTAGGTATAGCTTCCGGAATGGAGCCGTGTCTTGAATCAGCGATATGCCGACGTTTCGCAAACGTTGCAGTTTGCATCATCAGGGCTGAGAACTCTGATACTGAGCTCCCTTGCGTAAAGGTAGTCCTTATATGCCCCCCTCCCCCCTTTGTGTAGATGGTGTTTAGGGAGTAGGGGACGAGGCTTAAATCCAGCCAATCAGCGTATTTTAATTGATCAGCTGGTCAATTAAAAAACCGGGAGAGCAGTATACCAAATAGAGTTTACTTGCATGCCTTTGTCTCGGTTGAGGTTGTTGGGATGTTTCAAAATTTCTAGACCTTCACGATGTTTTCTGGCAAAATAACTCTGTGAGGGAGCCAATCTGGTGGCTTTTTCATATTGTACGGAGTGTCCAGTCTCCATCCAGTGTTCAGCTAGGGCTGATTGAGTAAAGTGACCATACTTGGTACATCGCTGGTGTTCCTTGATTCGCGTACTGATCTTCCTCCCGGTTTCTCCTATATAAACTTTACCACAAGAGCAAGGGATCTTATATACACCTGATGTTTCTAGGCATAATTTCTGATCCTTCGGATTTGGGAGTAAATGGGAATTACTTTGATTTTATGTTTACCCAAAATCCTGCTGATAGGTTCTGTCTTAGCCACCAAAAAGAACTTGGCTGAGATATCCTAAAAACTATTAAAATTACATCTCTCTTTTGCAAAATCGTTGGAGCCTGAGCTGTGGCTGACACTGGATCGAGTTACTCACGAACAAGCTGTTCACTCAGCTGAGGCAAGAACACAAAAACAGAAGAGCAAGTATGATAAGATCAATCCACAGACTCAAATGCCAGTTCTCACACATACAGTTAAGAATCTTAGCGATCAAGACCTATCACCATCCGAAGTCGCTGTTCTAGCTAAGGGACACAATTTTGATGTCACTCCCTCTAGTATCCCTACGGAAGAAATCATCAGCCAAATTGAAACGGCTATTTTCCACCTTCCTTTAGAGGCAAGCAATGACATCAGAAATCGAACAACCAACATCCTACGCAAAGCCAAACTTCCCAAACAAAATATAAACAAAGAAGAACGCCGAGCTCTCCACGGTCTGAAACAAAACAACAAGATCCTAATTTTACCAGCAGACAAAGGGAACGCTACTGTAGTTATGAACAGGGAAGACTATTGCAGTAAAATCAACAGTTTACTCTCAGACCAAAAAGTCTACAGGAAACTCAAACGCAACCCAACATCCAGCATAGAGAAGAAAACATCTTCTCTTCTGAAAAATGCAGGTCTCCCTCTTCAAACTATCAAGTATTTAACCCCTCAAGATTCTTCAGCACCTAGACTCTACGGTCTTCCAAAAATCCACAAGGAATCAGTGCCCTTACGCCCCATTGTCAGCAATATTGGGGGACCTACCTACCAGTTAGCCCGCTATCTCACCAAACCCCTCCAGAAACTTACTGGTCTCAATGATTCCCATATCAAGAATTCAACAGATTTCGTGAATAAGATCACAAAAATCAAGATGAATACTAATGATATCCTGGTGAGTTTTGATGTAGTCTCACTGTTTACCAATGTTCCAGTCCAGGATACTTTGAACATCATCAAGAATTCCGAGGAAATTCCTGCCAACCTCTTCCCACTAATAGAACACTGCTTAACTTCAACCTATTTTCAGTTCCAAGGAGAGTTTTTCGAACAAACCTCTGGAGCGGCGATGGGATCTCCTATATCTCCTATCATTGCAAACATCTTTATGGAACACTTTGAGAATAAAGTTTTGAGGAACGCACCACTGAAACCATCCACATGGTTTCGGTATGTGGACGATACTTTCGTAATTTGGAATCATGGCAGGGAAACTCTTTCTCAGTTTCTCGGGTTTCTCAATTCACAACATCCCAGTATTCAGTTCACAATGGAAGTGGAACAAAATAATCAAATACCCTTCCTGGATGTGCTAGTCCAAAAGAACCAAGATGGCACCTTAGGTCACCAGGTCTACCGAAAACCAACACACACGGACCGATATCTACATGCAACCTCTCATCATCATCCCTCGCAAAAGAATTCTGTCATAAGTTCATTGGTTTACAGAGCGCTCACAATTTCGGAACCATCTTCTCTGAATGGAGAACTAGAACACCTCAGTACAGCCTTAACTAAAAATGGATACAACAGCAAAAACATCTCGCAAATAATAAAAAACCAGAAGAACAGAATTGTCAGTCCTAAAAACACTGACACACTAGATGAAGAGAGAGAAAAGAGAAAAACGGCTGTCCTTCCATATCTCCAGGGCATAACAGAACCTATCAGCAGGATTTTGGGTAAACACAAAATCAAAGTAATCTTCAAACCTCATAGGAAGCTCTCCCATTTACTCCCAAATCCGAAGGATCAGAAATCATGCCTAGAAACATCAGGTGTATATAAGATCCCTTGCTCTTGTGGTAAAGTTTATATAGGAGAAACCGGGAGGAAGATCAGTACGCGAATCAAGGAACACCAGCGATGTACCAAGTATGTACAACGATCTCAATCAGCCCTAGCTGAACACTGGATGGAGACTGGACACTCCGTACAATATGAAAAAGCCACCAGATTGGCTCCCTCACAGAGTTATTTTGCCAGAAAACATCGTGAAGGTCTAGAAATTTTGAAACATCCCAACAACCTCAACCGAGACAAAGGTATGCAAGTAAACTCTATTTGGCATACTGCCCTCCCGGTTTTTTAATTGACCAGCTGATCAATTAAAATACGCTGATTGGCTGGATTCAAGCCTCGTCCCCTACTTCCTAAACACCATCTACACAAAGGAGGGGAGGGGGGCATATAACGATTACCTTTACCCAAGGGAGCTCAGTATCAGAGTTCTCAGCCCTGATGATGCAAACTGCAACGTTTGCGAAACGTCGGCATATCGCTGATTCAAGACACGACTCCATTCCGGAAGCTATACCTAGACATTGTATCAATGGCCGTGAAAGCCTCAAATCAAGTAATTTAATTGTTGGATAAATATTCTTTTTCATATTTTATTTGTTCGCTTATTTTACACTGATATACATCATTGTTATATGATTAATAACATTATAATTTATACATATGACGATTTATACACGCCTCGCTTGCCTTACTTATGTAATTCCAATCATATTCGAATTTTCTGATTGAACAAGCTAGAAATCTCGAGCAATTTCAATAAATATATAGTGAAAAGAAAATCATTTAAACATCGTTTTATACGTAACTCTGTTACACTGAGCAATCTATAGTAAAAACGAAGTAAAAATATTCTAAATTTTATTCTTTCGGCTTTTTTTATCAATTTTATTCTTTTTTACATGTAAAGCTCTATCACATCTATGTGCTGTATTTGTACGATGATATTACGAATTGTTATTCACTGTATTCGGTTTATTCATCGGAAGCGAAGTCGGTCCCCTCACGGAGACCTTAGCGAGAGAATTCTCCATTCTACTGATCAACTTCTGAAAAGTGTTCCTCTTAGACGTGCCATTAGCTTCGGTCGAGTCATCGAACTCCTCGCTGTCATCTGTGTTTCGTCTGTTCGTTTCGGCGAGACACGCGGGCTCTCCCGATCGCCGATTCCTGTTTACGGTAAACCGATTCCACGACTTTGTGTCGAAACTGATCATTGACTTGCTGTCCTCGCTATCCCTTTTTTCGTTAGTGTCTCTTTGTCGTACCTTAAAGTTAACACTTAACGCGATGTCGTCGTACAAGTCTTCGTTCTGATACTCCGGAGCGTCACGAATACACAAGTCGCTCCTTGGTGACTGATAGTGCTCAATCTCCTCTTCGGGAAGTTCCCCGTTCGTTCTCAGCTCCGTCGCATCGTTTTTGGCTTCCTTCACGCTCGCGCACGATTCCTGCGTCGATTGTAAGATCGTTTGCTGTCGAGAGAGAATTCTAATTAATTGAAACGCTAATGATTATATTAAAGGAATGCCAAAGTGGATGATGAACTCGAAGAATGTCGATAATATAGAGAAAATAGTCACTAACATCACGTTATTTTTTTCGTATTCCTTGTATGTACTCAGACAGCATAAAATCTTCAAGAGATATCCTGAGGACTTATGCGGACATTTAGAAGTTCTCAAGATTTGGGATATCCTGAAGGCTTATGTAGACATATGGAAGTTCTCAGGATGTCTT
This sequence comes from Odontomachus brunneus, assembly GCF_010583005.1. Taxonomy (NCBI): domain Eukaryota; kingdom Metazoa; phylum Arthropoda; class Insecta; order Hymenoptera; family Formicidae; genus Odontomachus; species Odontomachus brunneus. The sequence continues at coordinate 1,125,049 of NW_022639484.1, read as the reverse complement.
TGGGATGTCTTTGAAAGATTGTGCTGTCTAGGTATAAACATGTGTTGCTTTGTTTTTTATATATTTAATAAAAAATCTAATTATACATATATAAGCAACTTTCTGCAAACTTCTCATATATTTCTAAGCTTTTCTAAATTAAGTTGTAAAAGTACAGCAATGTTCTTTAAAATTTTCTTCAATGGAGCAAATACATGTTCAGTATTCAGACTGCTCAAGATCTCCAGGGAATGTCCTGGGGACATTCTCAGGACATAAAGATATTCTCAAAACATGTTTAGAAGATGTTCTGTGGAGATCTGTTCTGCTTAGATATGTATAAAACTTTTGTATGTATTAGGAAAATATTTACATTCAATATGTCAATTATGAAATTTTTTATCATTTTTGTCACATATTGTTCAATTCATTTTTACACGTATTTTTATTATATAAAAATATTTGTAATTTTATGCAACCAATACGACGAAAACTCTGCAGAAAAGAATCAGTATTTTGTCGATAAAATTTTTAAATATGCCATGAAATGGACGCATAAAGAAAGGAACATTGCAATTATTAGAAAGATGAAACGTATTCGAACAACAAAAATTTTAGTATTGTGGCAACACTGATACATGATTAAAAAATCATAGTCTGACATTTTGAAGAATTGAGGTGATACGTACACAACACTCGTCAGCGATTAACATTTACTAATCAAAGTAGCTAAGAAACAAGCAATGTAAACAAAACGATGTAAACAATAAATAATACGATTACGATACAAACAATAAATAATACGATTAAAAGTTAATTATATAGGGTGTCCCGCGTAAGACGTACGAAAAGAAAAATATAAGTAGAACACATAAAACTAAACAAAAATTGTATAGGTCATTTTTCAAACAACCACGTAAAATTTCGAGATATTAATTAAAATAGTTGAGCATATCAGAGCACGGCGACGCGGCAGGCGGGACATACGGCTTGCCGCGGCTGGCAAAGAAAATGGAAGAACGCATACACGGAGCTACTCATTTCAGTATGCCAAACGGTTCACCTCTCTAGCCTATAAGATAGGCCCGCGAGCAATCATCCATTTTTTTCGCCAGCCGCGGCGAGCTGTATGTCCCGCCTGCTGTGTCGCCGCACTCTGATATGCCCAACTATTTTAATTAATATCTCGAAATTTTATGTGGTTGTTTGAAAAATGACCTATACAATTTTTGTTCACTTTTATGTGTTCTACTTATATTTTTCTTTTTGTACGTCTTACACGGGACACCCTGTATATAACTTGGTTGATTTTTTTCTATATCTATATCAAAATTCAGATTATCATAAAAGGATACGTTAATATATACAAAAAACAAAAATATAAAAGAATGTTAAAAAAGCTATTGAGCTTTTGAGTTGCTAAAAATAATTTTAGAAGAAGAATACTTATTCTTTATTTTAAAAAACCTTATTTATACAAAGTTTGAGCTAAGTCGGAACATAGCCATTTTCGGAATAATAGCTTAGTCCCTAGTTAATTGAGTTAATCTAATCGATTGAGAAACTGAAGAAGGTTTTAAGAGAAGCTGTTAAGTTGTCCAAAAGGTAACTTAAACTCCTAGACATATAGGGGAACGTTACCTGGTTGTTTTTACTATGCTGTTCCCGGCATGCGCTGATGTCGTCGTAAAATTCTCCGGTCGGATTTGGATCGACTTGGTTCACGATCGACGGTGATTTCGTATAAACCGGCCTGGGAGGTGGAGGACAATTGTATTCCGGTAATTCATTTTCTCCGTTATCCGCTAAGGATTCTGGATGTGACATCAAATCGGATACGTCGTCATAAGTGGACATCACTTCTGTAGCTAACGACGATGGTATTGGGCTCGATGAAACTTTGCCTCGTAATCTCTTTTCCGTTTTTCCAGGCGACTCCTTTCTGCTCCAGACTTTCTTCAGGAAGGACTTCTTCTGAAGGAACTTACTCGACGTTTCTATTTGATCTTTCACGCGGTCCTTAGTGGATTTCCCCAATAAGTTCTGCAACGAAATAGCGTGAGAAGATCACATACGTGTCGTTACTTTCTTATTCAATATAATATTTATTATATAATATCACAGCGACAATTGCATCATGAAGAGAAATATTGATCTTGATGTAGACGAATCTATTTGCGGTATATTTCCGCGATTGGAATATATATCTCAAGAGTAAATAAGTTTTAATTTCTATCACCCATTTGCCTCAGAAGCAGATATATTCGTTCATTTTGCCTGGCTATTATTACGAAAGCGGACATATCTGCGTGCAGACTAACAAGGAAGATATCCCAGGTATATCTCTTCGATTTTAATGATACTTGATGGATTTTGTAAAGGAAGTTAAATTATTCGATAGATATTTTATCGAAAATTAAACATGTTTAAGAGGTGTAATTATTTCTCGAAAATCGACAAAATTTTTGTTTTTTATTATAATTACAAAATAAATAAAGGAAACCGGGACTATATAGCCCTGGGAATATAGTAGTAGTACTTTATTTTCTACTTCAGCTTTTGCAATGCCGGAAAATTTTTTGATTTATACATTATCCTTATTTTTACATTCTTCCTACACGCCTTTTTTATTCCTTTTCGCCATTTTAACCTATTTATTTCTTAAACCTACTGCATATAATGGAATACTTATAATTGGAAAATAAATAATTTATATTCCAGCTGTATAATATTTCAACAATCGATATAACAACCATATAGCATTTTAATAATTATATTCCTGTTATATAGCCGTGATATCATTTGGGTGGGACAACTAATGCATGTATGTTACATATAACGTACATGTTATATTTCGTTACATTACGACAATGTAACAGTTATATTATTGTATTTACTGGGATATTTTCAATATGTATATATATATATATATATATATATATTATATATATATATATATATATATATATATATATATATATATATATATATTATATATATATATATATATATATATATATATATATATATATATATATATTATATATATATATATATATATATATATATATATATATATATATATATATTATATAT
>NW_022639484.1:1093426-1121964 GCF_010583005.1 Odontomachus brunneus | reverse complement strand
ATATATATATATATATATATATATATATATATACAGGGTATCCCGAAACTATCGGATGTTATTTTAATGGCAGATTCTTTAGAACATTTTAAACGAAAACTTTCATACAAAAATATCGAGGCTATAATAGTTTTTAAACGGGAAGCAATTATATTTCACCAATAATAGGGCTGAGATTTCGCGCGTTCAGGCACGTGGAAATGACAAGTGATAAAGTTGCTCCTATGAATGTCACTTCTTTTACGATATCATGATTATTGTATAAATTTACAATAACATTGTCATAATATATTTTGCTACTTCTCTACGCATTGCATTAGTATATTTTTTATATGAATAACAGTTCTAAGATATCTTAAATATGATTCAAGTAAAAATGACATTTCAATTTAATCTGTCAAAATGTCGATCAATTATTACCATGAAGGTGTCCACTATTCTATACTGCGTGTGGCACCTTTATCACTTGTCATTTCGGCGTGCCTGAGCGCGCGAAATCTCAGCCCTGTTATTGGTGAAATATAATCGCTTCTTGTTTGAAATCTAATATAGCCTCGACATTTTTGTATGGAAGTTTTCATTTTAAAATGTTCTAAAGAATCTGCCATTAAAATAACATCCGGTAGTTTCGGGACACCCTGTATATATATATATATATATATATTCTATGTTGAACGTTTAAATATTCGTATTTAAAGACTAAAGGCTGATTGTCTTCGTTTTTTCTTTAAATTGGACAGAGATAGACATATGATTTAACTGTAGATTCCAAGAAATTGGGACAATCGGCTCTAATAAGTATATCCAGAGTTAGATACGTGTCCACAGTCGTTGATACTTTTACTTATACTGATATATTATTAATTAGTTTCATAACGTTATATTAGTTCCATATTTATATTCAAATTATAAGATCATGGATTGTAGATGGTTTGTCGATCTAAGCAGTTAAATAAATACAATGTTAAGATATTGTATGTATGTGTACGTGTGTGTGCGCGCGCATGCGTGTGTATATATGTTGAAACTTAGCCCACAGAAGAGGACACAGCAACAATTCATCACAAACACTTATAAGAAACACGGTAATAAATACTCGAGTTCTATTTCTTTTGTGATACTAGTATGATTCCAACGGAATTCTATTGTCGAAAGAAATCGATACTAAAGGATATAGAAAGTGTGAGTTTTAGATAGTTAAGTTTGATTAATGTAATTATGAATTGTTTAATTTAATAATATCATATTATTAACACGTTTTGTGCTGCGTGAATCACTGCATATCCTACATATACACATACATATCCTAAATTTTTCGTTTAGGCCGTTTAATACTTTGGCTCTAAAACGAAACATATAGTCATGAAATACTTTTATAATTATAATTATAACTATAATTTTATATAATAACTATTATGAAATTTGACATATGTTATTTGACAAGTCAAATTTAGTTTTTTAATATGACAACGTAAACTACTCGGAAGATTTAAATTATAGGTACAACATTTCCGGTAGCTCACGTGGCGTAGACAACAAGTCATGTAAAATTAGTTCTGTATGAAACATATTAAATATTGTGTCGTTTAGTCAAAGTTTAGTCAATTATTAAATGAATTATTTTAAAATAAAATGATATCTGATCCTCGAGACTTTTATACAATATTGCATGTGGATATTGTTTGCAAAAATATTCAAGTGAGTTTACAAAATAAACGTATAACACATATACAGGGTGTCCTATTTTAACTTTCACACCGAAATATCTCGAAATATATAAAAAATATGGAAAAAAAATGTTTCAAACAAAAGTTACATGGTTTGATGGAAGACATAAGAAGGTACCATTAGTTTGAACTTGGATGGCGCCACCAAGATCAGATCGAGGTCAGATCGAAAAATTGTTTATTTTCTTCTCATAGAGCTTTGAACATTTTTTCAGAATTTTTTATAAACTTTTTAGTACTTCAAGAAAATACAAGAAAATGCAGTACTAAAAAGTTAATTTAAAAATTCTGAAAAAATTCTCAGAGTTCTATGAGAAGAAAATAAACAATTTTTATATCTCGCTATTTTTTGGTAAAGTTGATAAAATTCGAGTAAAAAATTATTGAAACCAATAATTTTGTAGATATTTCCATAATATTTTTTAAATATTTTAGAAAATAGAGGTCGTATAAAAATTTTTTTCAAACAAAAATTGTTTGTTTCTTTACGTAGAATAAAATTTTGTAATAAAAATGTATATTTATATTTAAAAAGTAAAGTTAATCTCGACCTGATCTTGGCGACGCCACCCAAAATCAAACCAATCGTACTTTCTTATGTCCTCCATCGAACCATATAACTTTTGTTTGAAACATTTTTCCGTATTTTTTGTACATTTCGAGATATTTCGGTATGAAAGTTAAAATGAAACATCCTGTATATATAAGTATAACCAGGGTTGGGAAGTAAACGCGTTACTTTTAACGACGTTACTATTTCGTTACTTTTTTTTGGTAACGATTTGGTAACGCCGTTACTTTTTTGTATTAGTAACAAAAAAGTAATGGCGTTACATTTTCTTTAGTAACGAGTAACGAAATTCATCGTTACTAGTATCATTACTTTTTTACTATAGTGGCTTCTGTACACAGAACGCGACAACGCTTGCCACGCGACGAAAGTTTGCACACGATAAACAATTAATGTGCTGCTTTCCGTAAAGCATTCCATTCTATAATAAGCAATAAATCTTAAGTTATAATAAAATTGACCAATCACAGTTGACTATTAGAAGGATAATCCACTGTAATTGGTCAATTTTATTGCAACTTAATATTTATTGCTTATTTTAGAAAGCCTCTAAAACGTGGTCTACAATGAGAACTTAAGTCATAAAATTTAAGCTTTAAACTCTAAGCCGTAAGAAATTGACCAGTCACAGTCAATTATTTTTCTTATAATTGACTGTGATTGGTCAACTTCTTACGGCTTAGAACTTAAAGCTTAAATTTTATGGCTTAAGTTCTCATTGTAGACCACGCTTAAGGGGCGCCACACACGAATTGACATAACAGTAACGTACCGTAAGAATTGATCAATCACTTTGAGTATCGTCGAACCGTAAGGTCGCCATTTTTGTGAATACTCGATTGCAATTGATCCATTTTTACGGTACGTCTTACGTTACTGTTATGTCAATTCGTGTGCGGCGCCCCTAAAGCCCATTCTACATTAGTCGCAATCGCAAAATCGCAAAGAAATTGACCAATCATAATTGATTATTCTTCGATCGCAAGAAGAACAATCGACTATGAGTTAATTTCTTTGCGACCTTGCGATTTGCGACTAATGTAGAATGGGCTTTATGTCGTTATGCAAGAATGTGTGCTTCCCACTTAAATATCTTATATTTTGTCTTTATATATGTATAATTTATGTACTGTCTCTCTTACTATTCGTTTTATAAGCCGATTTTAACTTTTTTTTTTACAAAAGTAACGGAAAGTAACGATTTTTTTATCGTTACTTTTCAAATAATGATAACGCGTTATTTTTTAGAATTAGTAACGAGTAACGGTAACGAGTTACTTTTTACCGCAAGTAACGGTAACGGTAACGCGTTACTTTTAAAAAGTAACGTTCCCAACCCTGAGTATAACATATATAATACATATATTCAATGATAAAAGCAATCGATATTTTAAAGTAACAAGCTATCTGGCATGTTTCGATAAAATGTCTTCATATGTAATTTTGTATAATGTTGTCTTTTATCCAAAAAAGTTGTGTGATACAGTTTGGATTAGTTAAAAATCGAATGTTTAGAGAACTCTTTGCTTTAAACGGTTTTTTATTTTTGAATAAAATAAACCTGAAAAAAAGATTATATTCAAGAATTTTCTGAATGAAGAAACTCTACAACGTAACGATTTGTAAAATAGCGCACAATATGTTTGAAGTGACAGTAATGAAAAATAGCGAAATTTTCAATATAATTCAACGTAAAATTGCGAAACCTTAAAATGATATATTTCAGAAACTTTGCGACCTCCAACATAGTTTGAAATATAGATTCCACCTTTTATAATATATTTTAAAATAAAAAATATCCGAAATTGTGTGTGTGTAACCTTTTATATATAATTACTAAAAAGGATAGCTATATATATTATATATATTGACCAACTTTGGCAAATTTTTGTCAGCTTGCGTAACTTTGGCTTAATAACTGTCTTAGTATATTTTATTAGAATAAAATAGAATACAAATAGAATACAATTATACATTTATTATGTGGGCAATTTCCACTTAGAAAAACCACGTGTTTATTTTTAGTTACATTATATCTGACTTTTCTCATGATATAATTCTAGCATTCTTTGTGATGGTGATTCTTCAAAAAGGGATGTGCAAAACGTGATAGCGAGTACAATTTGCGTATTATTACTGAATCTAACAAGTACGAGATTCCAGTATATGGGGTGATATAACATAAAAAGATATCTTTCATATATAAACATTCAAAAATTTGTGGGAAGATAACAATTTGTGCGGATAGATATATGACATTAAATTATAAAATTAAATATACCACATATCATTTCATGTCACATATCTATTATCACATATCTATTCAATATATTTATTGTTATTCAGTTTTATAAAGATGTTTCTGCATGAAATATTTTAAGAATCACAAAATTCTTATAAAAATATTACTTAATACTTCCATTTCTTACAGGATTGACAAGGGAAGAAATGCGTTCCGACATTAACAGTAATCATACTCTTAGTTATTGCCGAACAGAAAGACTATCACAAACATATACTTATACATGGGACATTACTAACTTTTGGCGTGAATACATGATGCTTCCTTTAGAAAGTCCACGGATTGAATCACAACTTTTTCACTTTCGATTACATACCGATGACAACAAAGAGCATTTAAAATTTTATATAATTTTCAAAGAATGGTACATAGGTTCCTGTCACATTTTTATAAAAAATACTACTATAAATTTTTATAAAGAATTAAAAGTAATAGCTAATGAACACAATATTACGTATATAAAAAATGAACTTTTATGTAGTATACCTATCATATATCTCTTAGAAAACGCAAATTGTCTACCTAATAATACTCTTACCGTACGCTTTGAATGTAAATGGTACGATGTTTTAAGTGAAACAGTTATGTGTACAAATTTACAGTTTAATGAAGAAATGCAAATAAGTAGCAATAAAAATAACGACATGATTCCTGATAAAGAGTCACTTGTTATTTTCGTGATAGGCGATGAGCGGTTGTATGCAAACAAAAATTTAATATGTTCAAAAAGCTCAGTTTTCGATAAGATGTTTAATTCCCAAATGAAGGAAAGTGAAACAAATGAAGTGGAAATAACTGATATCAAATATAACATTCTAAAATTGTTTCTATCTTACATACAATTCACTCTTTTACCTAATCTTGTAATAGATGATATACAAACATTATCTGAACTTTTTGTAGTAGCTGATAAATATGACGTACAAGATCTTAAATTGCTGTGTGAATTGCAATTAATAAAGTTAATTGATGCAAAAGGCTATATAGAATTTTTCGATATGGATTTGATATGGTTACGTAATACAACATACTTGGAAAAATATATCGGGAAACTTATCCAAGTACAACCAGAAAGTATACGTAACCCACAACTGGCAGAATTAATTGAAACAAATTCTAAATATCTTATTCGTATAGCTAAATATACTAACACGAATATGGAAGTATCCTGCTCTTTTAACACTCATAAAATGCTTCATTATTAGGAACTTTACATTAATTGAAGTATTAACCTATCTGTTATAAGTCAGTACATATTTTTATAAAATTTTGTTTTTTGTTTTTACTTTAATTAGACTACACTAATCTGATTCTTTAAAACAATATTGATACTGAAAAAATTATACTTTTAACGTTTTTAGCAATTTTAACAGAAGCAATATATACACTATGCTAAGTGTGTCATAGATATCCCATAAGCAAAATGTTAATAGTATGTTGGCAAATTAACAGCAGATTAAATCAGAATGTCAGATCTATAGTCATATGTATCCGTATTAAGCATCTGAATCTGTATCCGTATTGACGAAGTCTGTCAATAGAACACAAGCTTAAACTGACACAACTTAATAACAGATTAGCGGCAGAAACCAAGTAGGATTATAGTATATTCCGTTATTTATATTTAAATATATTTAAATACGTTTAATGGTTACAGAACAACAGATCCAGCTCGATTTCTATTTTCAATCTGTCATTATTCTCTACTAGTAAATCCTATTGTACTTCCGCTAACAAACTACCGATAAAGTTTGCAGCAAACACTGTTTTTGTATATTTAACTATCTAAGATTACAGATTTTTATATATTCTGCTTTGTCTCTAATATCTCTTATTAATTATATGTAACTCCGGGAAAAAAATATTCATACATGGCCACATATTTATTCATATATGAACTATATATTTATCCATATATGGCCATACATGATCACATATAATTATATATATCTACATTAAAAATAATGCTGTTGTTAAAATACAATTGAAGTAAATGCTTATGTGGTAGCCCATAATGTCAACGTTTAATTGACTTTTATCAAATAATGTTTTAAATGACAAATCAAATTATGTTTTTTTTCATTCAACAGTATTTTATGTATGTATATAATTTGATATTTTATATAAGGTCACATATATATGGACAAAATTTATATATAATTACATAATCATATATAATTATTTTTATACGGTTATATATGAACTTTTTTCCCAGGACGTTTAATTATATATTAATTAATTTTAAAATTGATTAATTAAAATTACTAAATATTTAATAATAATATATTTATAAATTATATATTAATATTATATATTAAATATTATATATTAAATATTTTTGTTAAATATATAATATGTTAAATATTTCTTACAACATCTGTAGAGTATTACGTTTTTTTTATTTATAGTTAACAACTTTGATCTTCTTGTTATAATATATCCTTCCCCAATATACGTAATAATATGTAACAATAATATCCAAAGAAAAAATATCATATATGAATTTTGCCTCCTCTCTTCTTCCCCTATATAGCCATGTATAATCATGCATAATTATTTATATTTACGAAAAAAATAATATTATACAAAATCGAAATAAATACTTATGCTTTTGGCAATACATGATTATTGACATTTAATTGAATGAAATTATTTCTTCTCTTTTTTATTTAACATTATATTTTTCTATGTGGACATATATGATTATACATGTAACCATATAAAAATTTATATATGATTTACATATAATCATATATAATTTTATATAATTGTATATAATTATTTTCTCCCGAAAGCACATCATGCATACATTAGTTTGAGGAACATCTCGCAGATGCAAATATATTTCATATTACGTATATTTCCAATTTTAATAAACTACGCTATGATGTACTCGTATTATAAGCATAAACAAATTTTGTTCTAAATATTATTAATGTAGTGTATGAGATTTTTATATATAATGTAATGTATGAAATTTGACGTTCTGTGTAAATCATATACAAAATGGACATATTAAACATACATAAAAATTTCCAGAAAAATTTCGTCTTGGTTTCTAAATCTATAAAATGTTTAATGTAATTAAGAAAACATGAAATATATAATTTATTGAGTCTTGTATATTAATGTTTGTATAATTACAAACTCACCTCTACGTCGTCGTAAACGGATTCTTCTCCATCGTCAACGGCGATAGGACGATCGCCGTCCTGCACTTTCTCTTCCTCGGTGCTCGCTTTGATCCGCGACATTTCAAAGATATCGTCATACAACTTCTCCTCGCCTGATACCGCGGACTTCTCCTCCTGCACCTGACTTTCCTTTTCTCCCTTGGACGCGCACACATCATCGTACCCGGCAGCCTTCCCATGCTCATTATCGCCGACATTGATGCATTGGTTCTTCGCCAACATTACATTCTGATAAGCCGTCCTGCCATTCAATTCATCGATCCTATAGTAAATATCATCGTTGTCATCGTAGATCTCGATGGGTTTATGAGAAGGCACGGAGTCATTGGTAGGTATAGAAGGCAGTCTTCGTGGTATCCGAGTGGGTAGCGATGGTGGGCTCTCCGTCGTGTCCTTCCTGGCCTTGCTCTTCGTCTTTGATTTGGCTGGCGACTTCTTCTTCACGTTGTCAGCCGACTTGCCGGTTTTATGACGTCGAGGGCTAGTCGCGTTATCCTCGCAATGATTCACCGAGGCCTCGTTGCTCGCGTTGCTCTTGTTCCCAAGGTCCTTTTCGTCTTCGTTGCCGCAACCAACCTCGCAAATCTTCGCTACCCATTGATGCATGTCCTTCGATGTCCTCGCGATGAACTGTAATGTCTCGTTGCCTGGACAAAAGATCTCGAAGGCCGAGTCGCTCTTCTGTTGATCGCGGGGCAGCAGATTCGGCGCCGGTCGCGCCATGTAGCCGCGAATTGGGTAGATCGTGCCCGGTCGAGCGTGCCGTTCGTTACGGTAGATCAACAAATGAGAGCCCACTAGTGCGACCCAGCAGGCACGGTTCTCCGGCATGAATAACTTCTTGCCTTCCTTCCGGTGCAACGGACCGCACTTGTGGCACTTGCTCTTGCTCTGCGCCGCCGATAGATTCTTATAGATATTCATCAACGCCTGATTACCTTCCTCATTGTCCTGTTCGCTCCGAGCTCTTTCCACGTTCTCAGCCGCGATTAGTACCATCTTGGGCTGGCTCTCGTGCTCGAAAGTCTCATAGTAATCTTGATGGTTTTGCTTCTGTGGGGATTCTTCCATACCTACGTATTCTTCCGTATCGTTCTCGTTTTTCGTGAGCAGTATGGTCTTTGGACCGGAGTTCATGTCCAGATAAGGTTCCGGAGACGAGGAAGTCTTCTTGATAGCGCTTAGGGTATTTTTTGAGCGTTGCAGCAGTTTCTCCCGCAAGCTCTCCAGCGCGGGTTGGAGTTGCGCGTCCCGGAGACATTCCAAGAATGTTATTACTTCTGTTAACAGAATTCCAGCGTTTAAAGTCTGTGTGAGAAAGAACTGAATTCAGAGAGTTACGAAATGCAATATACAGGGTGTCTAACACAAGATATATATTTGCTCTTGTATAAGTAAAACTCAAAACTAAATAAAAAAAAATTCTTTATTATTTTGCAAAGAACAATTGATATTGAATAATTATTGAGAATTATTGAGAATAACTGATAACAATTAAAGAAAATTAGCGAATGAGATATACGTCATGCAATGAGATAAGTTTTTTAGATAGAGCCGCCCAAGTCTGAAACTGTTAACACTTTCTTCAGACAGAACAAAAAATCACGATGACGTCAAAATAATGTCGAAATGACGAGAAAATGGCTGAGAAGCTCATTTTTTGATCATGTTTCGATCATTTTCTCGTTATTTTGACGTCATCGTGATTTTCTGTACTACTTGAGTCCTTGCAACAGCAGGCGATGCGTAATGCTGGATCGTAAAAGTGTGTACACAGTTTTTAATATTTCAATATTTATCGTGTTTGTTCACAAAATAGTAAAGGATGTTTTTATTCATTTGATGAATTCTACCTATACAAGAGCGAATGTAATATTGTGTCACAATGTACTTTCAACACTCTGTTAATAAACTTTCGTTTATGTATATTATCGAAATGAAAATAATTTAGTATGAAATTACCAGTTAGTATACGTATTAAATAATCGGTGTAAATAAGGAATGTATAAAGAGATAAATTGAAACAAATAAAAAGTACGGAGAAATTTTTCGCAAGACGTATTTTGTTGTTGTACAAAGGACGTTTAAAAAATACACGGCTTGATACAAAGATAGTGCGAATTCAACCGGTTAAATCTTCATTACTAAACTTCAAAACCTTCTTTTATTAGGTTAAGTGTGACGCGATTAGCGATAATATAAAATGTAAAGCCATTTGTCGATTAATATTTATTTGACAGTACGTTAAAATGCACACTTCGAATACCTCTATATTCATTGTTTGGACTGTTCCTTCATTTTTAAAGAGAGTGTAGTAGTCGACCCAAGTTTCAAGAACATGCTTATAAATCGATGCAAATTATTTTTCAGGTTGTGATAAAATCGTATCAAAAGATATGAGAAACACTGAAACTGTTCAGTTTAGTATTCACTGATGTGAACAAACGCAAAACCCATCACTTGCAAAGTTCACTTTGGCACGTTATCAAATAAAAACTATTCCACAAAAAAATCGATTAGATCGACAAAATCGGCGGCCACCGGCCATCAAAAAAATATTGGATCTATTCAACAAAATATACATTAGTGCAACAATAAGTTGATATTACTATAGTAATGCAAATATTGCGATTTCAACGCAACATATTGTACCAACGCATATGTTATTGAATAGATACAATATTTCTTTGTACCAACGCATATGTTATTGAATAGATACAATATTTCTTTGATGGCCGGTGACCGTCGATTTTGTCAGTCCAACTACTTTTTTCTCAATGTATTGTCATACTTAACCTAATACTTAACCTAATAAAAGAATACATACTTAACCTAATAAAGGAAGGTTTTAAAATATAGTAATGAAGATTTAACCGAATTCATGCTACCTCTCTATATTAATCTAGGCAGAATAAAAGATCATGATGACGTCCAAATAATGTCAAAATGACGAGAAAATGATTAAAAAACTCATGATCCCAGGTAGAACATATAGTCAAAATAATGTCAATCTCACGTCATTTTCACCAAAAAATGACGTAAATTTAGTCAATATTTAGTCAAAATAACGTTAAATTGACATTATTTTGATTTGTTTGTTTATATTGGTGTTAGATTGATTGTTGATTTATATTGTTTGTTCTACATGGGATTTTTAATCATGATTCAACCATGATTGAAAAAATGATCTCGTTATTTTAACGTCATCGTGTTTTCCTGTCCTATTTGAGAAGCCGCGTACTATTTAAACGTCTCTCGTACTTACATACCGCATAATATGTCGTTGATGTTTGCATCCATTTCCATTGTTGTTGGTGTTGCTATTATTGCCGGCATTCGTTGTTTCGCGATGGTAAAAGGTGGTCACAGTTCGCACAAATTTGAGATCTTTCACCGAGAGAACTTACGTGATACGGACAATGACGTAAACATGATTATTTGTCGCAACATCCCCAAATTGCGCGCATTACTCTGAAAATATTTATAGTTTCAACTGACAAACGATTGTATGCGTCGAGCACATAAAACGTATACACTTATATGCCATTTCCGTGATAAAAAAGAACCTCTTGTCGATGACCTTCTACTAATTCAGTCATCACACAGGATATATTAACAGGATATACTGCAGATAAGGTCTTATCACACTCTCAAATGTTCATTCGTATATCCAGCAACAATGCATTCTGCATTTAGAAGTTTCATATTGTACAATGTTTACACACGTAACGTGAGCACATATGTGTGTTTATCGCAAAAATCTTAATTTCGTATACTTGCTTAATTTAGGTATACTTGCTTTTAATACTATTTGAATACTTTCTTTTCTCGATGCATTTTTGAATGTATTCAATGATCTAATAAGAGAACTTGTTTTTCCTGTCACGATTCTGTAACTCCTTCTGCTCTCTTACTGGATTATTGACTACACTCCAACTTATATCAAGAAAATGTCTAAACTGTGTTGAAACTAACTATACATGGGCCGATATAATAGTCCTAACATGCATCTGCATTATTAAGTTTTTCCAATCGTACACATTTTTTAATAATTGATTATTGAATTATTAGTTATTTATTGATTATTTAACCTTAATAGTAACACTAAGCGTCTAAATATACTGGAAAATTTAATCAATATGTTATTATTAATATTATCAATATGTTATTATTAATATTACATATACTATATAATATAATATATGTAATATAATTATATTTACAATGTAATTTTACATTGTATATAATTTACGATACAATTTCATACATTAATTTATTTTCTAATAATTTCTCAAAATTATACACGAAAACCATGTTAAAAGCAAAAAAGAGAATAATAGTTACAACTTACAATAAGTGACTTAATAAAGTTTAAATCAATGTTTTGATAATATATATTCAATGTATAAAATAAGTATATCAGGATTAAATAAATGAAAACTTTACTATCAGTTCACATAGTACCAAAGTCAATGATATTATTACTAAAATATTTCTATAATAGTATACAATGTTATAATGCCCTTTATTGGATAGCAACACGTTAATATTACTAAAACGTTAGCTTAAAATGGTAAGATATTTATATCTTGACAGATATTGAAATGAAATTAATTTAATCACAAGGCAACCTCGAATTAAATTTGATGTTGATGTAATATTTTTATGCTGTGTGAGTAATAATTATCCAATAAACACCAAGTGATATATGAATAAATACCAATAAACAGTAACAGTATAATATTACATTAATGTAATATTGATGTAAAATTACATTAATATTATAATGTTCCAGTCAACAATATAAATGCAATATAACATATAATATATAATAATATGTAACAGTTACATTGTCGAGTGGAAAATTACAATATTGATATATTACTGTCAGTTGATATTTATTGGGATAAAACTATAACTCAAATAGAAGAGAAAAAATCATGATAATTTAAGTTAAAATGAAAAATAAGTTTTTTACTCATTTTCTGGTCATCTTGACATTATTTTGACTTTATCATAAAATTAATCTTTACATAAGATTAATCTTGTTTTCAACCTCTATTCTAGCTTGTCCTACTTTAAAAAATATGGAATAGAAATTCTATCAACTTGTTTTATAATTGTTTATAAAACCAAATACATTTTATATTTTTCTATAGCGCGAGTTTACTAGAGCGTAGAATTTACTAGATAGAGATATTTTAAAAAATTTTTATCTCACAAAGTTGAAATATTGTTACTCTCCTATTATTACATTGAATTATTTATAACAAAATGTTTTTGTTAAAAGTTGATGTACTCATTTAACATCCAAATATGTACAATAACATTTCTTTTTAAAACTACTATATATGAATCGAATATTGTAATAATATTTAAAATGAAAATTATAAAATTTTACATGCTGCTATTTATTTTAAACGCAAAGATAGGAAGTACAAACGGAAATTTGTATTATTTAAAACCCCTTAAAATAATTCTGTACTAGTCTAAATTCAGAATCGATGAAATACTTTGAGATCTTTCCTTATTAAAAAATGTTAGTAACTTAATTAAGGCTGCATGTAAGGTTATTATTAAGTCTATATATAGCTTTATGGCTTTGTCTTTTACAAAATTTCATTAATAAAGTTTCATATTATTAAGTTGTCAACATATTCATTCCCGTTCGAGGAAAAAATGATTTGATATTTGATAACGATAAAAATATTTGATAACGAATAAATCAAACATTCGAAATATAAAGAATCGTCGTTTAGGATAACACATTTTTTGCACCCATTAAATATCTGAAAATAGAATTAAGACTCGACGTCATCGAAATCACTAATAAGGTAATAAAGGTAAAGAAAACGTCCAGTAAACATTAACTAAAAATAACACTACATTAATGTTGTAATTTCCTATTCAGCAATGAAACTGTTACTTATAACACATATTATATTGAATTTATATTGTTGAGTGGAAAATTATAATATTAATGTAATATTACTGTTAGTTGATGTTTACTGAACTTCGACGCTGGATAAATTTTCGTAATTACCAAGAGACTTAAGGAACATGAAAGTAATTGAAGAAGTATGATATTATCGACCATTTATACTCAACCGATATTAGTTTTATAATCTACAATTATTATTGATGCTTTATCACTATGTATATAGATCTACAATAAATTACCATTTATTAGATATTTTTATAATACTGCGTTTCTCCAGTTATTATATAAATTTTCATTTGCGCGTTAATTTGTAGGATTGGACGTTTAGACATAAATTATGATACTCTACATTTGCAACGTATACAGGGTGTTCATTGTAAAATGAAATGTTGTGTTCCCACCTCAATATTTTTAAAAATATATGTTAAAATTATTTAATATAAAAGTTGTAGAGTTTTGAGGGGACCATAAAAAGGGCTACTAATGAAACAAAAACTATATAATTTCTTTTAAACGTTACATTATTTCTTTTAAACATTATACTTATAATTAACACTCAAGACAAATAATGGTAATCATCTTATAATTTTATTATCATTTTTTGTATATTTTAATTTAATTTGCAATATTCTATATAATTTATGTAGTCTATACATGAAAAACATTCATATGTGTATGTATAATATGTATACACACGCACGTACACACACATACATGCATAACGGGACTGCGAGGCATAATAGGATGTGATCGATAACTTTTTATAGAGACGCTGCCATGTAATAAAATATTTCGCATTTATTATTGTTAAATACCTCTTACCACGTGTTGTTATCAATCGTCATATTATTTTTAGCTGAAAGATGCTATAAACTGCGTTAATGCGTTTGCTGCGTTCTCCACAATTTTATTGCAATTTGTTTGGTACATTTGCATAAGGTAAACAATGATATAAGATTCTTTTTTATATTATCGTATATTATATTATCGTATATATTAAAGTTATATTAATTTATTATTATTATAAGTTATATTAAAGTTTTATATTATTGTATATATTAAAGTTATTAGACAATTTTTCTTAGTCATTTTAATTAAATGTGCACATATATCGACTATCTATGATGTTTTGTACTATATAATTCAAATTTATATACTTTGAGATATAACAGAATTATACCATTATCTGCTTAACTCTTAAGCACTGACAGGAGTCTAATAAACTCCCAATGAAATAAAAAAACTTATTGCTGTTTCACTCCCGCTTAAGCGTATATACATCGCGTCCGTCTATCTTTTCTTTGGCCCATAAGATACGAAGTGGCGACAACGAAAGACGTTTCGCTTTCTCAGGTAATTATCCAACTTCGAAATATTTTTGTAGATCTGTGTCAGTACTTAAGAGTTAAAATGTTAAGTTGCATTATTTCTTATCATGTGCTATGTTTCAGAAAATTGATACTAAAAATTATTATACTAAATAATAACTATCATTAATGTTTTAATAAGAGGAAAGTATAGTTTTATTGTTTTATAAAAAAAGTGTTGTTAATAAATAATTATAAATAATTAAATATGCAAAAATACATTTTTATATATTGCATGATTTAATGAGTCTCTTTTAAAAACTTTTTAAAATCAATGATTGTGAAATAAACACACACAAGTTTTGTAAAATATTCCATTTTACCTTATATAAAAAGTACAAAGAAGTCAATATACGCTTTCAATAAAACAATAATTTCGCTCTTTTAAATTATTCTTTCACGGTAAAACTTATATTTCCTTATAGTCGATAATTCAAAGAATATTTTGGTGCACAATCAAATTGATTTATTTATTTTTAATATTTTTTAAATTCGTTTATATCTTAGAGTTGCCAGTAAGTTGCCTCGTGCCTCCTTGTATGTATGTATGTATGTATGTATGTATGTATGTATGTATGTATGTGTGTGTGTGTGTGTGTGTGTGTGTGTGTGTGTGTGTGTGTGTGTGTGTGTGTATACATATATACACACTCATCAACAAAATTATCGCAAAGGTAAATTCATGTCGAAATTTGGCACAATTTTAAATGAGTACAATACCGTGAAACATTATTATATTTGGAATCTTCTTTTTCATTTTAAAGAGTGAAGTCTGTACTTTAAGGAGCATCCGTCTAATTTTGAATTTATCCTCTCCTCTTCCCGCAGTCTTTTCAAAAGTAAAGGAGTGTTGCATCTCCAAAAAATTGCACAATTTGACGTATCTTATGAAGTAGACTAAATTTTTCCGTAAATTTCATGATAACCATCATAAAGTATAGACTTTCTTCTGCAATTTAAAAAACTAGGTAAATTTGTACGATTTTTTTTCGCGGAGTTGCGACATATCAAAGTTACCTATGCATTTTGTTTAAATCGTTTAATTTGACGCACTCTACTGAGTGGAATGAATTCTTTTCATAAATCTTACGATAACTATCATAAAATAAAATAAAAAAGATTTCAAATACGATAATATTTCGCTATATTATGCTTATTTAAAAGCATTATGTAAAATGCATAGATAACTTTGATATATCGCAACTCCGCGAGAAAAAGTCCAACTTTTTTTAAATTGTAGGGGAAAGTCTATACTTTACGATGGTTATCATGAAATTTGCAAAAAAAATTTAGTCCACCCCGTAGGATACGTCAAATTATGCAATTTTTTAGAGACGCAACACGTCTTTACTTTTGAAAAGACTGTAGGAAGGGGAGAGAATAAATTTTAAAAAATCGGATGAATATTCCTTAAAGTACTTTACTCTTTAAAACAAAAAAAAAAAAGATTTCAAATAGGATAATGTTTCGCGGTATTATACTCATTTAAATCTGTGCGAAATTTTGATATGAATTTACCTATGCGATAATTTTGTTGACAAGAGTAATTCAAATTTATATACTTCAAGAATTATACCATTATGCTCTTAAAATGTTAAGTTGCATTATTTTTTATCATGTGCTATGTTTCAGAAAATTAATAAAAATTATTATACTAAATAATAACTATCATTAATATTTTAATAAGAGAAGAATATAGTTTTATCATTTTATAAAAAAGTGTTGTTAATAAATAATTATAAATAATTAAACATGCAATAACACATTTTTATATATTGCATGATTTAATGAATCTCTTTTTAAAATCAATGATTGAGAAATAAATATACACAAGTTTTGTGAAATATTCCATTTTACCTCAGAAGAATCATAATTCGTAAGAAGCATAATGAGGTTAATACACGCTTTCAATAAAACAATAACTTCGTCCTTTTAAATTATTCTTTCACGGTAAAACTTGTATTTCCTTATACACCTTTTGGTGCACAATCAAATTGATTTATTTATTTTTAATAACTTTTAAACTTGTTTAAATCTTAGAGTTGCCATTAGAATTGCCTTGTGCCTCCTTGTATATGTACATATACATGTGTATGTGTGTGTGTGTACAGGGTGTCTCACACTTTCCTCCGGGCATTTTGTGGGAACGTAGAATAGATTGCGGTGAACATAAAAGTCCTATATTCGTTTTGCGATATTTGCAATAATTATCGAGATATTAATTGTAGAAAATTTGTGAATGATTATGCAGGATATGGTAAATGAGTTATAGTAGCAACGACTGCCGTCGTGTACTTATATTTTAGGTCAAATTGAACAAAAAAGTCCTCTACCATTTTCCAAATAATCACATAGATTTTTAATTATTAATTAAAGAATATTATTGCACGATTTTGCGTGATAATGCACTCATCTTCTTTAATTAATAATTAAAAATTTATGTGATTATTTGGAAAATGGTAGAGGACTTTTTTGTTCAATTTGACCTAAAATATAAGTATACGACGGCAGTCGTCGCTACTATAACTCATTTACCATATCCTGCATAATCATTCACAAATTTTCTACAATTAATATCTCGATAATTATAGCGAATATCGCAAAACGGTATAGGACTTTTATGTTCACCACAACCTGTTCTACGTTTCCATAAAATGTCCGGAGGAGAGTGTGAGACACCCTGTATACATAAACATTATGTAGAAAATACGTAAACAATCCTTGTAGATTGTAGTAATTTTGAAATGTATTATACAATCTTGTTAATTTAACACAAAATTTATCAATAGGAGATTATTAAACAGCGAATTATCTTCTGTTTCGCTAAATCCTATAAGACCAATGGTCTTTAATATTACCTCCTCGACTTGTCAAAGTTAACAGAGTTATTGTCATGCACTCGAGGGCACGGCGAAGAATTCTTCGAGCGTTTCTGGTCGATGACGCGGCCGAGGTTTGTCGCCGGCCGTTGGATTTCATTAAAGACTTGTGACAATTGAGAGCGTTCACGGCCTTAAATTACTCGTTCTTCCCGCATTTGCTACTTTCTTCCTCAGGCACCGCCCGTCGTCACGGTTTTCGTTTGAAAAGAACGTGACATTTAATCGTTGAACTTTTAATTACATCGAAATTACACCAGTCTGTCGTACGACGACGACGACAAAAATGACAGAATCATAATTATAGCGACGCGTTTCGCGGAAATTTGCAGAGGAAGCAGAGAATACGGTACCTGCTAGTGCATCGCTCGTGACTATTGTTATTAACGATCATGAGCCGGCGACAATCGGCGACCACACAACACGAGTGCACTATAAACAAAAGAATTTTCGCGTGCGAACGGGTTCCGAAGCGATTCCGACGAAGCGAGTCCGCGACCTCTTCGATATTGTTCCTCGGCTATGTCGCCGCGACTATGTCTCGTTAGAATTCAATTAACACGACGTGCCACGTGCGAGCGACGTATGGCGACTCCCGCCGAGACATTCACGCGACTTCGTCTGGCCCTCCGAGTCTCGCCTCAGCTCGGAGCTTCTCCTACGCCTCTCTTCATAAGTCTTCTGACTCACTCGTGTCCATCTCCCTTGCCATTTCGCCGGCTCATTTCCTCCGTATGCTCCTGCTCGTCGCTCCTAACGATCATTGCCCCTGATCGATCGTTTCTGTCGGAATGCACACACACTGCGAGACCTCGTCTATTTCCTGTCCTCTCCTCCACTTCACACGATTACGTAAGATGCACTTAGATCGACATAGAATATCGGATCCATTCGATCGTGTGGAACTTTCCATCAGTCGTACGTGTCGGAAGTAAATTGAGATAAAAAAGATAAAGAAGGATACAGTGCGTATATCTCTGTTTTGTCATACTAACACTACTCATTAACATTGCACTCAGATAGACCCGTTTCACGATAGATCACGTACACTGAAAGAAAAATGTTTGGTATTTGTAACTATAATCATATAGAGAAATAATTACTGATAAATTATGATCAAGACAACCATTTTTTAATCAATTGCACTATAATTTTAATGATAATAACCTTATATTAATATGCATGTTACTACTACTATCTTCGTGTTGGAACAACCAAAAAATATAATTGGCACCAAATTGGGTAGTTGTTCCAACACGAAGCAGCAGTAACATGCATATAAGATTATCACTAAAATTATAGTGCAATTGACTAAAAAATGGTTATCTTGACCATAATTTACAATAATTATTTCTCTATATGATTATAGTTACAAATACCAAACATTTTTCTCTCAGTATATAAGTCATCAACGTTTAGAACGTAGAAAGTCATCGTTTAGAATAATCTACTTTTTGGCGCACGCCACACAAGACAAGTGTCCGGCAATTAAATCTGCATAATTAAGATTAAATAATTCAAACTCAGTGTCATTGAAATTAATTTCGATCAAGTTATCGAGTTAGTGTCGTTGATCGAGCGATCCTAGACAGGACAAAAATCATGATGTGTCAAAATAATGTTAAAATGACGATAAAATAATGAAAAAACTTTTTAATCATAGATCGTTTATTTTTTCATCATTATGATATCATTTTGATATTATTTCATATATCAATCATACGTTCTTTCGTAATAACAAAATAAGGAAAACCGTTTTAAAATATGTATCCTGGTATATGTATAGAATATATTGCACTGAGAGAAAAATGTATGATATTTGGAACTATAATGGCATAGTAAAAAGATTATAGTTAGGAATATCTTTTTTATAGTAAATGTCACCATAATGTTTGTAATATTTACAATATAAACATAGTATAACTCATGTAAAACTTTTACCAAAAATTATAATTATTTGAAATAAAAAACATAGTAAGGTAACAAATATTAAATGGTAAGAAAAATTAATTATAGAGTCAATACAATTGGAATATTTGGAAAATATGGATACATCTATATTCCCAAAGCGCGCTTTATTATACACATAGAGTAATAAGATGGTGACTATAAATGTGTGTTCATTCTGCTATATCGATGCCGTGTTTAGATGAACTATAAATATATGTTTGAGGCCAAAACGAACTATAAAATATAGTGAGATTATAGTTATTTCAACTATTTTTTTCTCTCAGTGTGTTTAGATGTGTTTTTTTTTTATTTTGAGAGAAAGAGTGAAAATATATCGTGAAATGTTACTTTTAGAGAACATAGATATTTTTTCTCCGAGTGTCATTAAAATCGGGATATTATAGTTAAAAAATAAAAAAATTAATTTAGTAATACACGGAAAAAAAATTTTGTTGAATTAACCAAATATCTGGTCGAATATGAACGATCCAGAAATTCCGATTGAACCAGACATATTTAGTTAAATAACCAGACATGGTTAGTCTGCCAAAAATCTTGTTAACTTAAATAAAATTCGGGTTACTTCAATCAGAATTTCTGGATCGTTCATAATCGACCAGATATTTGGTTAATTCAACCAAATCTTTTTTTCCGTGTAGTAAAGCAAATTTTCAAGCCTATTGAAATTTTATATTAATATACTCCATCCGTGAGCGAATAAAGTTAAGCGATGTATTATTAGTTAGAATAAAGTATTTTACAAGTGTACGATACTTTCCGATAATATGTTTTGGATACTTTCGGATAATGTTTCTCATAATAAAAGCAATTCTCATTCATAAAATGTTTAAAATCAAGCATATGAATGGACGACCAGGAAAAAATGTTCATATATACATTTTGTCTGTATATTTGTAGATATAATTATGTATATCTACATTGTATATCTACATTGAAAAGTATGCTGTTGTGAAGATACAATTGAAGTAAATGCTTGTGTTTGTAGTAGCCCATCGTTTAATTGAATCAAATTATGTTTTCCTTTTTTTATTCGAGTATTTGTTTTACGTATGGACATATATAATGAGATATGATCATGTATGAGGTCACATATATGAACAAATTCATATATAATTATATATAATGATATGTAAATTTTTTTCCTGAGGAGGTAAAGTTAATTCATATTGGAAGGCTGGCAGGAAGACTGTGGAGAGCTCTCGTGGAAAGAAACTACTAATCAGGATACATATTTTATGGCAAGTATTCATAGCTAGATTTTACATTTGAGATTGTTTTTTCATCTTCAGACTACGGATTATGGAACGTTTCATTGGCTACGAAGTACCCGAAGATACTAGTAAACATACGACAATCTCATATATAAGATCCAAATATGAATACCGACCTATATGTGACTCTTTTTTACGCTGTGCTACCAGGCAACTGAACCCCGTTGACAAAATGACTACATTGATGCATGGTTGTGCAGGAAAGAAATCAGCCCTATTTTATATTTTATCATCTTGTTTCATATTATCATCTTCTCTCTTATATTTAGATTTACATTCAATTTTTCTTTCTTAATTGAAGTATTGTCGACACACACATACAAAGATATAACGCATATCTTTGTTTGTATAAACAAAGATCTTGTATAAACATTCACCACAAAATTCCATAAAAAAAAGGAAATTTCATCAAATGATTGTGATAGATATTATATTTATGTCATTTTAAAATTAAATTATTTTCTATAATTTAAATAAATTAATAATCTAACTTAATAAATAAATCTAACTTAATAAATCTGATTTTAGTAAATTTGTTCCTAAAGAAGTTGAGATACATCAATAAAATGAGTAGTATATACCTAAAGACTAGCAAAGTGCAATATGGGTAGTCAAAATTTGAAATCAAAATCAATCTTTGGCTTCTGAAATAATGTATTTTTGTTGAAAATGTACACTATTGTATCGCCACAAACACATCGAGCGTGATTTCGACTTCCGAACACAAGAATGATTTCAACATTTTCAAAGCGGGAAAATTACGAAATATTTTCGCGCTCTTAGAATGTCTCCCAAGGAACTTTACCGCGCACTTTTTCTGTAGGTTTCATATAAACGTTCGTTGAGATTTCTGACATTTCCGGCCACATATCGGCCTTGGCTTGCTCCACTTCCTGGTCAATCTGCTTGTAGACCGATGTTCGTATATCCTGATCGTTTAACAAAATTTAATTCAAGCATTTTATATATATATATATATATATATATATATATTAGCAGATAGTTATAGTTTCGTGTCATAAATTAAAATTTAGAGACATAATTTCCGTCTTTACAATAACTTATATAAATACTTATCTATCATGTACTCTCTAAATTTTATGGGGAGAAATTTCATTTAAAATGAATGAAAAATAAAAATACTGTCACTCAAAATCGCAAAAGTGAATATTTCACTCACACTTAAAGTAGATTTCATATGAGTATATGTCTCGATCGATTATATATTAAGTAAATATCAAGTTCGCATCATTAGTTCAGTAATGTGTGTGTTGAGAGATTCTTTTTAAGAATAGACAAAACGTGGTGTCCTTATTATAAAGTTATTGATGCATAGTTTACAAATGTTTTAAATATCAATAATAAGATTTTTTAGGAAAAGCATTTGAATGTTTATAACTTTCTAATAAGGAACGTAATAAGGAACGTAGTCTACGTTCTATTTCTAAAAAAAAGTTACTGTCCAAGTAGGAGATAACTACTGACCTGTTATCTATTTGTAGTATAAAATATTAACATAATACTGTATATCAATGCCGATTTGATTGAATATCGAGATGATAACAATAGGTCAAGACTCGAAAAATAAGTACTATAACAATAGACAAACAGTATTATAACAATAATACTGAAATTAGTACCAAAAATCAGTACTGATTCTATACTGTTATATCGCTGAAAATAAATACCAATTTTTAATACCGAACAGTACCGAAAATCAGTACCAGTTCGCAACAAATCTAAAAGCGAATTTTACACTTTGACAGAAAAGCCCAAAACGGAAAGGCAGAAGCCAATCAAAACTCGTGCTGGTGATCCAGGTGCTAGTCAATAGTTTCTTTTTTTTTACGTACTAATGCAAGTATGTTACTATCGCACGAATTTATAGATAGAATATTTTGAAACGTTTCAGACTTTAATAGATTTAGAGGCCATACTGCTGTGTCCAAAAAGTAAGACCAATTTTCAAGTTAAATTGCGCGGGTATATCGAATGTCAGGAATATTTTTTTTCTAAATTGGTAGCACTGTGACAGACATCTGTGTAAAATTATGCGTCGTTTGCGTAAAGCTATTCGCAAAAAGAGACCGGAATTGTGGAAAGACAACTCTTGGTTTTTGCACCACGATAATGCGCCATCTCACACTGCATTGGTTCTTCGAGACCATTTCACTAAAAATTCGACCCATATCGTTCTACAACCACCATATTCACCTGATTTAGCACCGTGTGACTTCTGGTTATTCCCTAAACTCAAAATACCGCTCCGGGGACACCGTTTTGACTCGATTGAAAAGATACAAGCTGAATCGAAGAAAGCTTTGAAGGCCATTCCGGAAATCGACTTTAACAATTGTTTCGAGGGTTGAAAAAAACGTTGGCATAAGTGTATTGTGTCTGAGGGGGATTACTTTGAAGGCGACGAAATAGATTTGGAATAATAAATAAAGATTTAAAAAAGAAATTTTAAATTGGTCTTACTTTTTGGACACAGTAGTATATATTTATAACTATCGGTTGTGTCGTTGCGCAACTTTTTTATGATATGATTATATCTGCGCAACCAACAATTATCGTAAACGTGTACGGAATAGCGCTCGCTCTGGTCTTTTAATCTCCAGTTTAATTTCTACCGGCCGCCTATATACGATACTTAATTGAGTTAACACATTTCCCGAGTAGAATAGAAAATCAGGATAACGTCAAAATGAGAAAATAATTGAATCGTAATTGAAAAGTGAATTTTTTAAATAATTTTTTTATTATTTTGACATTATTTTAACGTTATCGTAATTTTTTGTTGTTCTTTTTCTGATTGGTTGACGAAAAGATCGATAGATTCTTTTCGAAACACTATTTATCTATAAAAAATGTATACTAGATTAATTTAGTAATGCAAGTTCCGAATTAATGGATGAGCAAAGATGTTCTTTGGAAATAATTCTAAAGTATTTTCCAAAAATCACAAATTTCGTCCGATTCAACATGTCTTTATGTGATTGCAGTTAGGCTGGAATTTGATTTTTTGTTCTGCTTGTACTGTCAAGCAATACATTGATATATACCTTTGACGATGAAATACATCAGATTCACTTTTCAATTTCAAGTGGAAATATTCATTCGACGATTGAGGGTGGAGAATTCCCTCTATATGAGTGAAAAATCACTCAAATGCGAATTACTCAGTGACCACTTCACATTTTGACTAAATTTCACTCCAAGAAATTTAGAGAGTATGTATTTAAATTTCATACTCGAATTCGAGCTTCTCGACCAAGTTAAATAAAATTTAAATGAATTCGAGGTTTCTCGCTCGACTCTTCTCCGAACTTCTTAAAATCGTTCTATTCGCGAAATATGTAAATTGAAAGTCACTTAGATGTTACCTGAATCTCTTTCTCGGTCATAAGTCCTTTTTCTATAACCAGTTGATTGAACAATGTGATCGGGTCTCGCTCGGTTTGCACAGATCTGATTTCTTCTCTGGTGCGGTATCCTACACCAGGATCACTCATGCTGTGTCCGAAGTAACGATAGGTTACGATTTCGACTACGATCGGCCCATTACGGAGCGCGTAGTCGCGGCTGAACCGTATGGCCTCTCGCACATCTACAATCTTCATACCGTCCGCCTGTATACGAAAAATATATATCTGACCATATTAAACGTATTATATAAAAGCAAATTTTTAATTATGAAAATATTATAGAAAATTAATTTGCAATCAAATAAAAGAGATAAAGGACCAGTGAGAGCCTAAGTAAAAGTAACATAACTTTCCGTTATATTTAGTACAGAGCTTAGATATTTATTATAGACAATTTCATTAGTAAATATCTTGATTATACTAGATAGGACGAAGGTTTAAGTTATTGTTTCTTTTAATTGCATTACAACAACTGTACATAAAATTATATTAAACATAATTATCGTATTAATAACTTCTAACGAAGACAACGAATTTTTGTTTTCTTGACGTTTAAGTTGCTCATTAATTTCTAATATAAATCATTATCGCCTCAATAATTTGTAGGCATTTAGCGGATTAAATTATTGTAAAGTTACAAATTCCGCAATTAAAATAATTGCATTTAACTAATTAAATGTACAGTCAATAAAAGGGCTCAATGAAATAAAGAAAGAAATATATGCATATGAGACGTTTCAATTGAATAAATTATTATCCGATCAGACTTCTCATTGAGAGATATCTCATACATAAATCAAACTGAAACTGAAATGATATTTCTTATCGGGTGTTTCATGATATAATACATAAATTCACCGGTATTTTGATCGGAAATATTTGTTTGTTAATTTTTTATCAGATGATTTCTCAGTGTGTAATTGCCATTTCCATGTTTTTCTCTAAGTGTATGTTTTTTTCTAAGATGATATTTTTCTGTGTGTAATTACTACCTAACTTTAATGATTATATATAATAACTTTTTTCTTGGAAGGCGTTATTTTACTCTTATTCCCGGTATGAGGTCTCCGCGTGTATAGAGCCGCGTATTGGCGGAGTGCCGATGCACGGCCGTGCCCATGCCGTATCCATTGTTCTCGCATATGTAAACCACCGGCAGGTTCCAGAGCTTCGCCATGTTCCAGGCCTCGAAGAGCTGACCCTGCGACGCCGCGCCGTCTCCGTACAATGTGAAGGACACAGTACCAGTGCCGTTGTACTTGTGCGCCAACGCGATGCCGGTGCCGATCGGTACCTGCAATATCGCGAGACTAATTTA
The DNA here is from genome assembly GCF_010583005.1 of Odontomachus brunneus. NCBI lineage: Eukaryota > Metazoa > Arthropoda > Insecta > Hymenoptera > Formicidae > Odontomachus > Odontomachus brunneus. Next base: position 1,095,995 of record NW_022639484.1, on the reverse strand, counting down.
GAATTCTGGAACACATCCGGTCGCGCACAAGTGGTAAAGAGTCTACCTGTCCGCCGACAATGCCGTCGCCGCCGTAAAAATTTGGCGCGTACATGTGCATGGAGCCACCCTTGCCCTTGGTGGCGCCGGTTTTGCGACCCATGAGCTCCGCGAAAACCGCGCGAGCAGGGATATCGAACACCACGGCGAAACCGTGACACCTGTACGCAGTGATAACGGTGTCCTCCTTGTGCATAGCCATTCTCAAGCCTACGACCACGGCTTCCTACGGAGGCGCAACGCGAGGCATCGTTAGTACACGCTCGAATTTCACTCTGACACAATTGCATGTCCCGACAATGACGCACATTGTTTCGCGATCCCTTGGATTCACGGTTACCTGACCGGCGTACAGATGCAGGAAGCCGTTGATGAGCCGCAGTCGGTACAAGTCCGCGGCTTTATTCTCCATCCGACGTATGTAATTCATTGTCTTCAGGGCATAAGTGGCTTCGTCTTTCAGCAAAGTCGATTTCTCAGACGGCCCTTTGTCCAAACGATACAAGTCGAATTTCTGCGAGAGAGAAAAAGAAAGATATAGAAGTAGAGAGAGAAAGAGGGAAAGTGTATGTTTAATTAAAGAAGAAAAGAGAGATAACTTAGAAATCACGATGAAGTCAAAATGTTATCAAAATGATGAGAAAACGATTGAAAAGCTCACTTTTCAGTCACGATTTAATCATTTTCTCGTTATTTCGACGTCATCATGATTTTCTGTTTTATTTTAGGCTTTTTTAAAATTTTAGTTCGATTAATAAAATAAATTATAATATAACTGTTATAATTATTTTATTAATAATAATCATTAGTAATACGTTCACTACTAGCGTCATATTTGTGGAAGTGTAAATTTTTTTATATCCATATTATTAAATTAATTCTGTAAAAAAGTCTGTAAAGTCTTACGTATAAACAGAATTACGTGAAAAATTACATAAAAAAAAGAAAATATGAGATGATTTGTAGAAAGAGTTTACCAAATAAACTTTGGCAATATGCACTATTAATAAAATAAATTTATCAAATATATTATACCGATTCTACGACGGCTTCTTGAGCGAATCCACGGTAACGCATGAATAGGTGGTTTTGCATTTTGACGCCGCATCGGTAAAACAATAATCTTGCCTTCGTCCATACCGAGTGCATTCTTCAAATATCCGTCTCTCGTTATTAAAGGAACAATTTCCTCAAAGATTTCACGAATCGAAAATCGACGGTTGATATTAATTTCTTTGAAAATTGTCACTTTTTGTTAATAACGTTATACGAATCGAGTCACACAGCACGTGAAGAGTTCATCATTACTGTTACACATATTTTCCTAGTTCTCATTTAGTTCAGTTCTTCACTAGAAGCTGAATTGATTATTTTTCACGCAATAAATAGAGATCAGACGTACTGCATTCGTCACGATTCGATTAGTCGATTAGCAACGAAATGACAATCGTTTTGATTTCTAAACGTCGAAAATTCGCTCTTTACCTCTACAGTCGTCACGTTACTTTTCGAACACGAGTCGACGCATGGGATTCTGAGAAACCCCAATATAAAAAATTATTTTATATCTTTTATGTTGAGAAATGAATCTTTTATATTAAATATTTTCTTTGTTTAATTAGGTTTTTGGGTTCATGTAAAATATAAGAAAAGACTATTTTGGATATAATATCCTCTTAAAGACCCCATGCGATGACTGTAGGGTTAAATATGCTGTATATAATTCTTAGAAAGTCTGGAGCCACTTATTGAAATTGAAGTTGAAGTCATGCTATATATACAGAATGTCTGACAATTTACCTGTTGTATGCAGATAGAACTTACCAAGTTGTTCTACTATTTCGTGAGTAAAAACATAAAATTTTGAGTTATTAATTAAAAAAAAACTGATGAATGTGATCACGCACGATATGATAGATGAGCTGTGAAGGCAATGTATCTTCCGTGTGCTTATACATTAGGTCGAACTAAACAAAAAATAGTGCTGTTATTTTGCAAATATCTACATAAATTTTCAGCTATTAATCAAAGGAGATTGTTATATTATTGTGCACGATAATTACTAATTTTCTCTAATTAATAACTTACAAATTTATATGATCGTAGATCGTAAACCGATGCAATTGGACTTATCTAATTAAATATAATACTTATATAATTAAAAAAGTTCTATTGGTATTTTCTCTATGACCAGTAAGTTTATTTTCAATCAATGAGTGGTATACTTATAATTGACATAAAATCGTTCATTACAAGAAGCCGAACTAATTATTAAGTATGAGTTTTTCCTGAGGAAAGCACCTTTGTCTTCTTAAATCAGTTCCAATAGGTTAAATACAAAAAGCGATTCTGGAAATAACTTGTATGTTGATCACAAGAGCAGCGTGTGCAGAAGAGTTCAATTAAAATAGTTATCTTTCCTTTCATTTACTTAATTTTTAATAACTCACCACATATATAAGATAAAATAGATCAAATATATTTTGTTTATATATATATATATATATATATATATATATATATATATATA
>NW_022639484.1:1092158-1093416 GCF_010583005.1 Odontomachus brunneus | reverse complement strand
TATATATATATATATATATATATATATATATATATATATATATATAAAATTAGTTTTTCCGATATTCTGTGTGTGTGTTCTCTAGCTATAAAAATAAACCTATGCCATCTAACTCACGCAAAAGTAATGATCTCCTCACGTAGAAAATAAGGAAATTTATATGTATATCGTAAGTACATATTTTTCATACCAACTATCGTACGCATATCTCGATAGAATTAAAGGCAGAGCGGAGAGATACACATCTATACACATTCCCTCACAGTCTTATCGACATCTAACATCTAAGAGAAGTAAAAATAGATACAGAGGTGTACCAGTACTTATCGAACCAACAGTCGTCCCAGTTACCTACTTGTGATTAAAAAAGTGTCCTCTTCTCTATTTCCTTCTAGAGTAAACATGCGAGCTCCATTCATAAATCTCCTTTCACGGATCGAATTGGAATTCTAAGACTTACTATTCTTATAACAGACACATCGACTCTATCGGTTTGTACAAGTGTACTTTCAAGCTGGCTCAGAAATATTACGTTTAGATAGCGCAGAGAATTTTAAATCAAATGCACATAACGAGCATAACATGATAATTGATCGCAGTTATTTCTACTTTTTCGACGTTGTTTTCAGTTACGCGAGGCGTCGCATCGAGAGGAAATTTAACGCGATCATTATCACGTGTCACACATATGTGACGCATCGATTCTTGCCAGAAACCGACGTCACGATGTGTAACAGCAATCATTTTTCTCCCTATATTTACGTCAACATATCAAGTTTTAATTACTTTTATTTTTATCCAAGTAAAACAGGAAATCATAACGACGTCAAAATGACGAGAAAATGATCGAATTATGAATAAAAAATGAGTTTATAATTCCTTTTTCCTCATTTTGACATCGTTTTGTTATCGTGATTTTTTATAGTATCTAGTTTCCCAGATAAACAGTGGTAGAGAAAGTGTTAAGAGATATTTGAGTGTATTTTAGTGATTGTATATGAGACGTGTTGAAATGCTAAAAATCTGAGATTAAGTCGATTTCGAGAAAGAAATTACGCATCAGATTAATGTAACAAAAAAATGTTTTGACAGCCTCATCTTTTTTACGCGGAAAGGAGAATAGGTCGAACTGGAATGAGTATAAAGTCTACCTTAAGCAAAACGAGCACGACTGTTATTCTTAGATCATGTGACATAATCTGAGATAGAGAGAGAGAGAGAGAGAGAGAGAGAGAGAGAGAGAGAGAGAGAGAGAGAT
>NW_022639484.1:1089780-1092073 GCF_010583005.1 Odontomachus brunneus | reverse complement strand
AGAGAGAGAGAGAGAGAGAGAGAGAGAGAGAGAGAGAGAGAGAGAGAGAGTTATTCCAGACTAAATAAAAAATCACGATGACATCAAAGTGACGAGAAAATTACTAAAAAGCTCATATTTCAACCATGATACCATCATTTTCTTGTCATTTTGACGTCATTATAAGGTCAATGTGATTTTCTGTTCTACCTAAAATATAACCAATATATTTACCTCTTTCAAACGTACATGAAGAAAAAGTTTGAGTGTATTATCATAAAGATTGATTGAACTAATATAAAAAAATGAATGTATCAACACGTTGCAAAAAACGGAATTTTTTGTTTTTATAACCAAATTTTGATGATAAAGACTACAGAATATTTTATGTCCTTCAACCAACACGTGTTGGTTTGTTTATTAAAACTATATTAATATTAATATACTTAAATGTTTTTTCCCGCGTGCTATATTTTTCTTTTATTCACTATAAAGTGCAAAACAAAGATGATTTCAAACGGCTTGTCCGGTGTTTATTCCAGTTAGGATAGACTGGGCATAACCTATGTAGAGCAGAAAATCATAATCGTCAAAATGACGTCAATAACGTAAAAATGACCGAATCACGGTCAAAAAGTGACTTTTTATAGTTATTTCTACGTCATCATATTTCCTGTTTTACCAAGGAAGTGAGTTATGCAAAAAACTTGCAAGAAAAGTTTGAAATTAAATTGTCTTTCGAAGAGAAAATTCACGTGTTAGACTAATCTGGCGAGGAGGACGAGGAGGACGTTTCAACAGCGCGATCTTCTTCACGCAAATAGGATAAATGATTTGTTGCGCGTGCGAGCACGAGCGAGTTACACGAAAGTTGCAAAGCGAGTCGTATCTCATTGAATGAAGGAGATACGCGATCGCGACCCGCCACCATTGACGTGAGTCTTGCTTGCGCGAATCGTGCATCTGCGTCGACAGCAATCTCTCGTCTTGGACGTAACGCCTGTGACGGGGACATATCTGACGCTTGTTCGAAGTCCGCGACATCGAGGAGTGCGTAGGCGCCGCCACACGATCTATCTCGACCTATGCAGTTGAAGGGACAAATTAGAGCTCTGCGCATAGCTTATTGAAAGCTCGACGCGCCTCGACGAGGCTAAAGTTAATCGTGTTGATTGTTCGTGAAACGGCACATCAAGCCAAACTTGCAAGGATAGACTGCGCGCAATATGCTGTGAATATTTGTCAGCATCTTGTTAATAGAAATAGGGGAACCTGAGACATAACGAGATTGCAGAGCATAATAGGATATCGTTGATAATTTTTTAAAGCCATCTAATGAAATATTTTATAGTTTTTACTGTTAAATGTCTCTTATTACTGGTGCTATTGCCAGTCGTCATAATATTTTCGACTAACTAGATATTGTATTTTATATATTTGCTGCAACTTGTTACAATTTGTTTTATACATTTGCATAAGATAAACAATGATAAAATTTTGCTTTCTATTACTGTGTATAAATTAACGTTACGAGACGATCTTTTCTCGTTATTTTAATTAAGCGCTTATACAAATATCAACAATCTGTGATGTTTTATACTACATAATCCAAATTTATATATTTCAAAGCATAACGGGATTGTATAATTATTCTACATGAAAAAATAAGTCGAAAATGTAGAATAATATTTTTTTGTACGAAGCTTTGTTCCCGAGAAAATCAATTTTGAATATTCGTCCAGATGACCAGGTCGTTACATTTTCATATTTTGGTTATTATAAAAAAAGTACGATTAACAAGTCGTGGCAAGCATTAACACATAAAAAAGGCTGTCTCTATCAGTTTGTACAGTTAATCACACCACTTAGTCTGGAAAGTTGTAACTTTGAAATTCTAAATTATGAAGCATCTAGCCCCGCTCTTCCCTATATCCCAGGTTGTTCTATAACTGGTGATTTAGTTATAACACTTTAATCAATAAAATTTTGCTAAAAAAATCAATCAATAGTATTGATTGTTCTTATTCATAAACAATGTCATTAAACATAAAGACATGGAAGCCGTTAATTTTATCACTACAAATGCGAGAAGTTGGATTTATATAACGAATTCGTTTACACTACAGATTTTACTACGGTGAAAGTTTACTTCTGCTAGTCAAAATCAGTAAGATATAAGACAAAGCGGAAGTGTTTTCACTAAAAAAATATATATATATATTTTTTTTTTAATGAAAACACTTCCGCTTTATCTTATACCTCACTGATTTATATACATATATATATATATATATATATATATATATATATATAT
>NW_022639484.1:1085636-1089347 GCF_010583005.1 Odontomachus brunneus | reverse complement strand
GATCTTTTCTCGTTATTTTAATTAAGCGCTTATACAAATATCAACAATCTGTGATGTTTTATACTACATAATCCAAATTTATATATTTCAAAGCATAACGGGATTGTATAATTATTCTACATGAAAAAATAAGTCGAAAATGTAGAATAATATTTTTTTGTACGAAGCTTTGTTCCCGAGAAAATCAATTTTGAATATTCGTCCAGATGACCAGGTCGTTACATTTTCATATTTTGGTTATTATAAAAAAAGTACGATTAACAAGTCGTGGCAAGCATTAACACATAAAAAAGGCTGTCTCTATCAGTTTGTACAGTTAATCACACCACTTAGTCTGGAAAGTTGTAACTTTGAAATTCTAAATTATGAAGCATCTAGCCCCGCTCTTCCCTATATCCCAGGTTGTTCTATAACTGGTGATTTAGTTATAACACTTTAATCAATAAAATTTTGCTAAAAAAATCAATCAATAGTATTGATTGTTCTTATTCATAAACAATGTCATTAAACATAAAGACATGGAAGCCGTTAATTTTATCACTACAAATGCGAGAAGTTGGATTTATATAACGAATTCGTTTACACTACAGATTTTACTACGGTGAAAGTTTACTTCTGCTAGTCAAAATCAGTAAGATATAAGACAAAGCGGAAGTGTTTTCACTAAAAAAATATATATATATATTTTTTTTTTAATGAAAACACTTCCGCTTTATCTTATACCTCACTGATTTATATACATATATATATATATATATATATATATATATATATATATATTATATATATATATTATATATATATATATATATATATATATATATATATATATATATATATATATATATATATATACCTTAGCGCGTTTCGAAGACTTGCGACTGACTCGCAACGGCTCACGTATCGGCTGCACATCGGTTTTCTGCTTCGGACTTCGCTCCTTGTCGGGCTCGCCAAAGAGTCCTTTTGATTCGGCCACTTTGATCATGAAGAGCGAATCGAACTGCATCATCTCCTTCCGTTTGATTATGGCGATGAAACAGCCGGGATCTAACATGTGCTCACTGTCTTCGCCGTAGATTTCGTCGATGCTTCCGACTTCAAACAGATCGCTATCGGGAATCTGATGGTGATTTGATTAGTGTTAATGGCAATTAGTGACGCAGACCGTAGATGAATAAGACCAGGTTTGAAATCACGCATTAAGCCGGGTCTAGACTTATGTCGTATCACTATATTATATCATGATCGCCTCTAGTCATAATATAGATTCGCTGGTTATATTGATACACCAAGACCTTGTTTTCAACTCGTATACGTATCTTATATCTGTATCTTTTTTAGTTTTTCACTTAATTCGTCGTAAAAGTTCGTCTCTTTAGTTTCACGTTGCCTGCTGTAGAGACAATCTCTCTCTCTCTCTCAAATGAAAAATGTTACTATTCTGTGATTTCAGCATCCCCATAAGATCTAGCTTTCAATCCGAATCTATTATATCCAGTATCCGTATTTTTAGTGTGTATCTTTTTTGTTTTTGTATTTGATACATTTGCATCTTTAATTTTACATTGTCTTTAATGTGTATAGACAATGTCTCTTTCTATATAGTGTTGGCTGCTATCAGCTATATTTTTATTTATTACGTGTTAAAAAGGAAGAAGAGACGGTGGTAATTTAAATTATTTTCCCAGAAGTTAACAAATGAAAATGCTCTGGATAAAATTTACTTATGTTTAGGATTTACGGAACTTTCTGACGTTTAAGGATTTTAGGGGTAACACAAATTTTTTACCGAGAGAAAACTTTGTTTAGACGGGAAAATATATATATTCTTAAAACTATAGTTTTTCACTAAATAGCAGTTGTTAAAATTCTATCTAAATAAGATAATTTATATTTTAAGTAATTTTGTTATCAATATTCAGCGAATAAATATGTTTTTTGTTTCTTAGATATTTTTCTTTTTAGTATAGAAAAGCGATAACGCAATTATCTTTTTGAGCTAATGGTAATGAAAAGGATCGTTAATTTTATCGCGCGCGCGCGTATAAATAACATGAGTTATTTTTAAAAGTTATTATAAAAAGAAATTACTTTTTTAGTCTTAGATATTGCTAATACCGAGAAAATTGAGCATCGCGGATATCTATGAATGATCTTACGACAATGTCAGTGATCGCTGAAGTTTCGTCCTCCTCTTCCTCTTGCTTGCCCTCAGAAGTTTGTTTCTGTCGCGATTGATCCTCCAAATATTCCCGCGACTGTTCCGCTCTACCCGTACCAGCTTTGGCCAACTTCGGGGCTTTCCCGGCGCTCTCCTTGGACGCGGTCTTTCTCTTTATCTGGAAAGTAACAGAGAACATTATTTTTACGAAGCAAACTTTGGGCACGCAATATATAAAGCACGAGAACTCGTTGACAGCGATGAATAGCCGAAGTTATCTTTAAGAGTCGTATTAATAATTATCACTTGAAACTTGTTTCATGTGGAATATTCAGATTTTTACTCAGAGTTAAATCTAAGTGTTTTAGTTAAATTATATGATATATATGTGACATTTATATTTTTAATTGTAATACAACTAGCAAAATATGAGCTGCTTTGTAACTGGCCAATAATAGACTTTTTTTATGTGCTCAAGTACAGCAACTAAAGTATACCAAACTAAAATATTTTTGTATATTTGGTAATGTATGCTAGAGAAGTAGCTAGCCGTTTTGGCAGCTATCTGACTGATACCATGTTTCTATATTCCATTCATATAACAAAATAAGAAATTATATTAAAAAGAAAATTTATTAACAAGATTTAGAATTTAGAATTTTACTTTAATATTTTAGTTTTATTTGGCTCAAGTAACGGAACATAATTAAGAAAATGAAATGTTAATAATTTGTTATGATCATTCTCGGCGCAAATCTCGTGATGTTACTATTTGTAGAAAATACAAATTGAATAATAAAATGACTCTAAATATTGTCAACAACTATTCTCTTTTTAATATGAATTATTTAAAATTATTTTAATTTTGTGCATTTTTTAGTTAATTTAGCTTCTGTACAATTCTATATCTGTAGGTAAACACGTGAACTTGATGGCTTTTTTGTACTTTTTTCTTAAAAATAAAATATATATACATATATAATGTTGCTATAAAATAATTTCAATATATCCTTGTGAAAGAGTACAAAGATAAAGCTGATAAAATAAATAGAATAAATAATAAATAGAATAAATAGAATAAGAATTGCTAAAATCTTGCAGAAAATATACAGAGAAGATGTAAATATAGCGTGATATTAATGTGGAAAATATGCAGCATTAGTGCAAAAAGAATATGGAAAATGTGCGGAAGTAGTGCGGAATGTAATGTGGGACGTATGCAGACAATTTGCTAAAGTAGTAATATATGCGGAAAGTGTGCGAAAGTAGTGCGGAATGAAATTGAAAAACATGTTACAATTAATACTACTCACTAATTAGAGACATCTGGCGACGTTGTGTCTAGCACAAAAAACTGGACAGAATTTCAATTATTTAAAACAATTGTTTTATACTTAAAATAGTGATAAACAGTATGGTCGAAACTCTATATTGATATCTCTATTCATTTCTTGAAAAAAAAAAATCGTAAAAACCTATTTTTTGGCTATTTAAACTGGAATCTCCTCTTTTTTAAAGAATGATTGTTATATATACATGTATGTATA
>NW_022639484.1:1075201-1085626 GCF_010583005.1 Odontomachus brunneus | reverse complement strand
TATATATATATATATATATATATATATATATATATATATATATATATACATATATACATATATATATATTTATTTTTTTTTGTATTTTTCGTTTTTAGAAATTTTTTTCAGAAATAGCTCATACTTGTGACATTTATATTTATATAATCGCGATTCAACTAAGAAAAATTCTTATCTACTTTTGAATTCAAATTCGTGTATCTTACTAAAGACGAATTTCAGGTGATAACTATTAATATGGGACTGAAATAGTTTGATCCCACATGAAAGATACCGACACTCACGGGGTGCTCGCGAATATACTTTTCCGTGGCGATCTGGTTTGCGTACTCCACGACCCGTTCGATCATCTCTGTGGTCTCGGACGGTAAGATCGTATGCACCTCGTATATTAGAAACTGTATGTTGGGCCTGGTCAGTGCATATTTGAGTGTTGAGAATTGCTCGGCCAAAAGAACGCGAGGTTGCTTGATCGCGGCTGCTGTGTCGCTGGTCAATGATTCCAACAAACCGGTATCGCCACCGCGAGCAACCGCCAGGTCGACAATGTCCTTGACACCGGTGTAGCTGCACGGAGGAGTCGCCAAGACAACAGTCGCTCTCTCCAATTCGACAGACGGCGGTGGCGATACGTATCTGTCGATGTAACAAGTAAACCCAACAGTCGCGAGGTGTAACGTCGGCGATCACTCGAGAATCGATACATACGCGGACAAAATCTTATACCAAAAATTATTATAGAATTTTTCCAGGCAGAATAAAAAATCACGATGACGTTAAGATAATATCAAAATGACAAAAAAATAAATAAAAAACTCACTTTTCAATCATGATTTGATCATTTTCTTGTCATTTTAACATCATCCTGATTTTTTGTTCTATTTTAATTTTGTAGCCGAGGAATATATCATGCTGCCTTAATCTATTATTCTTTCATTTGAAATGTATTATTTATCCAAACAGATTTTTATGATTATTACAATGTGAAACAGTCGATGATGAAAACTTTACAATTTTATAAAGTAGATTTATCATAAACATAAAATATATTTAATTAATAATTCAATTTACATTATATAATAATGTAAATTTTTTATTATATTAATGGATAATTTATAAATTAAAAATTAATTTCAAATGTTTATCCCTGCTTAAGAAAGAGAGAGAGAGAGAGAGAGAACAGGATCCGATAAGATTTAATAAAATTATATACAAATTTTATTGGAATAATATATAATTTTATCTACATTTAGCATTTCATTCCAAAAATTTCAATTTCTCACATTTCAGCTCGTATAAAAATGTTATCAATTTCTTCCGTTTTGTATCATACTTTTTTTACGATAAATAAATTATATTAAACAATTAAATATTTATCCGAATACATATGTCTTTTTATGAAATCTTTTAAAGGGATATTACATTTTATAGGGCATATTTTGAATAAATTCTAATAATATTTTTTTCATATTTCTATTTCGTTATTTTATGTAATAAATATGAGTATCACAATATTTACTATTCATAAAAGATACAACTTTTACATATTGACTAATATGAAGTTGTTGCCAGATTTATGTATAGTACATCCATCTATCTGGGTATGTTTTAGAAACTGAAATCTATTCTTTAAATTTCTTTGAATAAAATTTCACCAGAAAAATAAAATGACAGACAAGTCACTCAAATTTGAGTGACTTTTTACTTATACAGTATGAATTCTTTATACTGAATCGTCGAGTAAGTATCTTTATTACAAATTGAAGAATGAATCTGATATGTTCCATCGTCACAAGACCCCAAATTCATTCTAATCAAAACATTTATTCTTATGGAATCAGGATTTATTCTAAGCTTGAGTAAATCATTTTTACGATATCGAGTGGCAATATGTTTACTATTATTTTGGGAATTTTAACTCATTTTAAATGTCATTTTACTCCAAGAAATTTAGAGAGTATATAAAAAATTTTTTTTAAATTATCATTTTCCTTAACAAAATAAGATCTATTGACAGTTTATTCCTGCAGCACTACTAAAAAACAATAAAATTAAAAAATATCTATATATCTCACTATGAAAGGAAAAGTATCTGAAAACTAAAAAATATTTATACAATAAGTACTAATAACATATTTACTTGTACTAATATTCATATTTTTTCTATTGAAGAAATATTTTGTTCAAATTAAGAGATTTACTTTTTCCTAAAATCGTTGCTTTTTATGAAAACAATTGTTTATTCTATTTAAGTAAAAGAATTTAGAAATAAGTAAATATGTTATTAGTATCCAGCAACTAAATAATTTTAATTTTATATATTTTTTTCTCTCACAATATATGAAAAGAAGTTATAAAAAATCTTTTTATAGTTTTGCGAGAGATCGCGTTTGTAGGAGTAATTCAATTATTTAATGCATTACTTCTCTGAGTAGATTCTACATTGTTGCAGAGTGACACCTAAGGTCTTGAGGTACTCTTCGTACTCGCAACGACGATCGCCGGCGTCAAAAGCCAACAGTCTACCGGCGTCTTCGATATCAGCCAGAAGACCCGCCAGGTATCCAGTATGACGTGGTGCGATCGAGTGTGTGAGGACCACAGGTCCGCAGAGACGCGCCACGCGTATTGCCTGCGCTAATGTGGCCGCCCCGAGACACGATGATCTTTCCTAGGCAAATCTCTCACTGTTTTTTTTTCTCGGTATCTTACTTTACGTCAATATTGAGAAAGTTACACACAGAAAAATATTGTTTTAGTATTAAAAAAGCGATTATTCAATTTACTTTCCTTCTTTTAAGTAACATTTAAGTAATTTCTTCTTTTAAGTAATTCCTTCTTTTAAGTTGTATCTATTAAAGAATATTTTCTAGATAATATTTTCTCAATATATACTCATCAGGACTTTTAGAAAAGCTTATTATCATATACTCGAAAGAAGAATTTATCTCTTTATAAGAATATTGTGAAACTTTATTAGAGGAAAACTTAGTTCAATCCTATGTAGAAAGCAAACCGAATTTTTGCTTTAATTTAATATTTTGTATTCAAATGCTAAATCTACTAAGGTTCAGAATATATTTTGAATAAATTTAATGCTTATGATGACAGCTTATAGCGGGTATATAAATTTATGAAATACCCGCTAGATTAGCGGACAAATTTATGAAATACTCTTAAAATGAATAAGATTTATTTGAATACAGTATATGTTAACAATGTAAGAAACATTTTTCTGTGCACTTTTCAAAAGTAACTCGTTACCATTTTCTGTTATCCATTGAGAAATGTAACTCATTACTCTTATCATTACTTATTTTAAAAAATAACTTGTTACTATGTTATTGTTACTGAAGAGATAGTGAATTTTCAAAATTTTCACTACTTTTTTCAAATTTTGAAAATCTTTTATTTACGTTTTGTTGCTGCCTAGTATTAAACATTGATTGATTAAAATTTTATTTGACTAAAGAATAATTGATAAACTAGTAATAAAAATAAATTAACTATTAAATAAAAATAAATTAACTATCATATATATAACCACAAATAATTTAATTAATTATAATGAAACTAATTATTAATCAGTGTATATAATCAATCAAGTAAAAATTTTAATATACTTAATTAATTAATTTAACTTACTGTATCATTTATTAATGATACTTAATTAATTTAACATTATTCGTAATTTTATATATTACAATTGATTAATTTTTATTATTAATTAGTCAATTATTTTAGTCAACTAATATTTTAATCGATTAATGCCTGACTCGACTGCTGTTCATTACGCGTACATGTACGCAAGAAATAGAAGGATAATAATATAAAACAGAATGTCAATATATTTCTCAATGATAAAATTCTATAGTAATTGTTATTATAAAATTCTCCTCCCAAAGGTATGCAAAGTAACGATAAAAACAATGATTATATTTGTTACTATTATCCCAAAAATATAATTACTATTATTAAGCCTTAAGCGGACGCGCGGTACTGAGTGCTGCGTCACAAACTTATTATTTATTTTTTGTAAAATTATGATAAAATATTGTAAATACACCATAGGAAGAAATAAAATATATTTGTAATAAAATATAACATTGAAATTTCCTGTATGTTCCTAAATTTATGTTAACAAATATATGACTAAGAAAATTTAAAACAAGGAATATTAACTTGTTTAACAAATTAAAAATATCGTATTTTGTAAGTATTTGCACATATTGAATCGTTGCTTCATCTATATTCATCGTTTCCATCTTTAATTCGAGTTTTTTAATGTTTATTTTGCCAAAAAACTGGAGACATTGCGTCGCAAAGTAGAGAATATGCCAACTTTGTTTTTATAAATAGAGAGGTAAAAATTAAATGGCAAATTGGTTGAACAAAAACTGTTTAAATATATATCAATATAAAAACATAAGCAAAAGTAATAATAAGTAACATAAAACAAGTATTTTAAAATACTTGGAGATGTACAGTATGGAGTATCACAAAACATGACTTAGATTGAGAGCTGATTAACGAGCTGATAACGACCTATTGATAAAAATACAAAAATGCGCTATTTTGTAACAGATATAATGAATAAAGAATACATAGGGTCGTAAGTTTTTAGAAAAACCAATCTTGCGATGGAGTATTATTGTACCTTCCCTCTCCGTTTAAGGCTTAATGGAAAAAATAATGTTGTTACTAAGTTGTTACTAAAAAAAGTAATGGGGCAGGAGGAGAATGTTATAAGTAACACGTTACTTTCTAACTCTACATATTCTCGATTCAATTTTCCATTTTTTAAGCTAACACATTATTGACCGTCTGTTTTCAAAATTGTCTAGAAATCATTATCAAAACACGAGATAATTCTTCAATCCAGACAACAATTCGACTAACAAAATATGTACGGCTAATAAAACTAAAACTACAAATAAAACTGAGTTTCTTTTTGATCGGCCAATAACATATTAAAGATGATTGTTATCTCTCTCTTCTTTGTGTTTTTCGTCTTCATCCGACATTTTTTTCACAAATTGCTCATGTTTACCAGAAAGATAAATCGATGATCACGAACCAAATTGGACACGGCAAGCTTCTCTCGTGCCTTGTCGTGCAGATTTATCATCTTTGGGCAGATCGGATCGAAAACGTAGTCATTCTTGTTCAGTTCCTTGATATCATCACAGAGCTTGAGTTTCAGTCTTGACATATCCTTTACAAATTCGCTCTTACTGGCTACTCTCATGGTGTTGATCCAACCGGAAGCGATTGCGCCTTCGTCGGTCCAGCTTATTCCTTCGGCAATACGCAGATGTATCGGCAAAAGCTCATCTGAATAAAAATAAGACAAATATAAAATATGCATTTAAATATCTTGACGTTTTATAGAAAACATTATTTCGTGCTGAACAACTTTACCAGCGTTACATATGTGCGATAGCAATAATTTTTTTCATTCCATGGTCACATACAGAGAAAAAATTTTCTTTGGATTTAATATTTATTTGTTTGATTTTAAGTTGAGTTTGACTTAACAAAGTAATTTTATATCAAATATCACGTTCTATATCATTAGATTTATAACTATGTAGTTTGACGGAAAAAACACTATTATTCCAAAAAAATCTTCAATTACAAATAATCAATTATTTGGTTATATTTTTTATTTTACTTCGTTGGATTAAATTATATTATTTGATTGAAAAAGAACTATTGTTTTAAATATTTGGTTTTTTTTTTCAATGTAATTTACTGTTTATATTAGTCAATATAATACTTAGTTAAAAATTCAAGAGCAATCATGTTAGCACTGATTTGCACATATACAATATTTTGTCAATATCTGTTACTTATCGACCGTTGTTGCATTATTTCCAACGATAATCAGTATGTACGATATGAAAAAACTTGTTTGTATACTACAAGGATGCATTATACACTGAGAAAAAATTAGTGGGATATAAAGCTTATCTTTATAAGCTTATAAAGCTATAAGCTTATAAAACTTATAGAGAAATAAACTTTATTTCACAAAAATTTATTTCACAGAAATAAACTTTATATAATATCACATAAATCAATTTTCAACTATTTTCTTGATAGTGTATATCGTAAGTATATCATTAGAGTTAGTTGAAATCATTAATTATGTTCGATCATTGAAGTTAGGCAACTTAAACCATGGTTATGAAAAAAGGATAGGTGCCTCATTATAAGTAGATTGAATATGAGTATTAGTATGGAAATTTACAGGGGAGGAAAGGTGCACTCAATAAGATAAGATCAATAATAAAAATAGATTGTTAGTAATGCAAAAAAAGTCACGTTTCTCAATATTTAAACAAAAATTAACGAGCTTTTTTAGTAAAATAAGAAAACTAAGTAAAATAAATTATTTCTTTGAACCAAACAATTATTTAGATCAAATACAAATTATTTGAAAAGAAAACCAAATATTGATTGAATAACTTATTTAAACCAAAAAATTTATTGATTAAAACATTAGTTTTTTTTAACCATTCCAATAATCAAATTTGTTTATATAGATGTAATAAAATTGATTAAATCCAATATTTTTCTCCGTATATAAACTAATTAAATTTATTTTACATTATAAAAAAATTATAAAAATTATAAAAAAATATGATAGTCCGTAAAAAGCTTTCCAAATAAACTATGATAGCCAACATGTTAATTTATTTGCATCAGAAGTAGATATATCTGTTCATTTCATCTTATAACGGAAATAAATATATCCTCGTGCAGTTGAAATTAGCTTAACATAAGAAGTTTTTATGACTTATAAGCGATGTTAGCCATCCTAAGGATATTTCTCGCGAAAAATGAAAATAAGAGTATTCTTTATAGAAATATTTTTCTCATAAGAATATTTCTTGTAAAAAAAATCCAATAATATAAACATATTTTTTAAATTTCCTAATGATGAGAATGGATTGAAAATCCATGCGCGAGCTGTAGATGAGAATTAAAAGACTAAAAATTAAAAGTACTGAGGCTGAGAATTAAAAGTACCGAGACTGAGTGCCGAACCACCGATACGAAGACGTGAGATACTCGCCGCCAAATGTGTTTTTGCCTTCAATAGAGCGTCCTCGATGTCTTTTAGGCCGAATGTCTGAAAAAGCATAAGAAAAAAAGACTGTCTAATATGGATGATTTATAACGAGAACGAGACGGAAAAGAGTTATTACTGAACCTTGAATATCTTCTCTCGAATCTCAAGTGCGCTCCCGTCGCGCCGGCGTGCGAATTTCCTCCCCTGCATGTCATACAGTAACAACCAAACTACCCTTTCGCGTTGCTTCAGAGCCCCGTTCTCATACCAAAATCCTCCGTCTTCAAGGGTGCGATTTAAAATGTTCCTATCTGAAAAATTTGCAACGCGTTCGAATATCTCATGTATACATTTTTATGGTAATTATTTTACTCTATCTCTCTTTTTCTGTCTTATAGATACTAGATACGAGAAAGTCTACGTTCGTCCACAAAAAACGTCTCACATCTCAAAACATCGTATACTAGGCCGAAAACGCGTCTCATCTCGGCTTCGTTGGCATAACTCGGCGAGGGCTGCGCATTTTGCAGAACTTTGGCTGCCAAGAGGATGTCGTTGATGCGCCAGCCGGGTTCCACGCAAGCCTCTGTCATCGAACCCTTAGTTCCCAATATAGCATTCAGAGAAAGGATGGTGTCCTGACTTTTTTCGCTTCTCCCTTTCGGAAGAAAGCCTCTTTCCTTCGGTTGCCATTCCCAGTTCTGCGAATCCTTACGACTCATACGCCGTTCTGGTTCCGCCCTCGAACACAAATCCTCAATCCGTATCGTTTTCTAGTAAGTTAATCAATCTACGATGTATGAGTCGAAATATAACGAATTAGATTATGATGCTAAGACATTTCCAGTAGCGTCTAACCTCAGTCTATTCAATTATTAATCCTTATGACGAAGGCAACTTTAGCTTCTTGAAGTACATTTGCGATGTAGTCATGGTAAAAGTAAGAACATTGCGGTGACATACTACATTGGATTAATTATTAAATCTAGGTTGTATTTTCAGTTGATATTTAGAAACGCTATTGATCGAAACAGCTTGTGAAGCGAGATATTGCAAATTTAGAAGGATATATTCATTTGTCTTCTAAAGAATAGTTATAAAACTACTCGGAAAGATTTTCCGTTTACCCTAGAAAATATAATAACTACAATATTAAAAAATATAATGTTTACTTTACTGAAGCCAGAGAGAAAATGATTACATACAATTATATATGATTTTTATCATTATATTTGCTATATAAATCATCATACAATACATATACATCATCATACAATCATATGTATACCGTTATATATATATTATCATACAATCATATGTACAATATATATCCACATGTAAAAAAATATATATAAAGAAGATTGAATGATCACGCGCCATACAGTAGATGGTGACGTTTGTCGCTATACACTTGTATATTAGATCAAATTGAATAAAAAAATCCTTTCCATTTTTTAAATAACCACGTACATGTTTATTTATTAATTAAAGAAGATTAATATACAATTGTGCACAATAATACACTAATCTTTTTTAATTAATAATTAAACATCTACGTGGTCATTTGAAAAACAGTAGAGAACTTTTTTATTCAATTTGAATTAATATATATGTCTACACTGGTAAACGTCGCTATCACAGTTCATCTACATCACAGTATGGTGCATTATCATTCACAAATATTCTTTAATTAATAACTCAAAATTTTACGTGGTTGTTCGCAAAACGGTAGAGAAATTTTTTGTTCAGTTAACTTAATCTACCTATACACCGTCGTTCCTCCGTGAGTTACCGAATATCTTGTATATTATCATTGTATTTATATTTTTATAGCTAATAAAAGTTGACCTTAAAATATCCATTTGATCTAACACCATTCGTCAATAAGTTTTAATAGAACATAACATGGATCGAATAGTTTCCCTGAGGAAAAGAGTAGTGATTTACTGCTTACCGAATTTCTGAATAATATAGAAAGCTCTATATTTAAAAATTTCGAAATTACAACTTTTCAAACCACTGTTGTGACTGACTATCAGTGTTTGCTGGTCTAGATGGAACCATCAAGATAGTCAACTAGATGGAGAAATCAAAACATCTCATCTATATCTAGATGGTAAAGACATAGGCTGCGTTCGCTTTGGTCGCTTACGCGCTATAAGCGCTTATAAGCGTTGCTTACGTCGTTCGCTTTGGAACAGTAAGCGCTTACAGATCGAGTAATGACGTCATCGTGATGTTGTACTTACAAATGCTTATTCTATCGAGGTAGGGAAGCGTGAGCGCTCACATTCATTTTGGAACGCACCATAAGTAGCGTCAAACGCGAAAAATGAAAAAATTCCACAACAGATTTAAGCCGTTTTATTGATAAATATAGGAACTGATTGTATTTACACAATATTTGTCTCTGCAATATGATTTAAATTATTCATCATTTTAATCTAGTATAATATTCTTCACATAACTTGTCGTTGTATAGGCTTTTGAATAGAACGTCTATTTGCAATTATGATAATATTTTCTAGAACGTTATCATAAAGATTTTCACACACAATATTCGTCAGTATCACATAATGATTTTAACACCGTTAATATTAATGCAAATGATATACATATTAATTTTCCGTCTGCCATCTTATACGCTTATAAACCAAAACGCTTATAAAGCCAAAGGCTGCGTTCGGATAGTTCGCTGTCGCGCTACGAGACGCTAACGATATAAACACTGTTTGGGGAGCCAATAGCACGATAGCGTTTGCGTGCTATCCGAACGCGTCGGGCTAATAACGATAGCGTTCAGAGAGCTCGTTGACACGCTATGAGACGCTAAAGGCCTTTGCACGTCAGAAAGTCTTAACCATAACCGTAAACATACCAACACACAATCAGATAGAGTAACGCAAGTGAAAATTCGTAACCGTAAGGTTGAAGTCCC
The DNA here is from genome assembly GCF_010583005.1 of Odontomachus brunneus. Classification (NCBI taxonomy): domain Eukaryota; kingdom Metazoa; phylum Arthropoda; class Insecta; order Hymenoptera; family Formicidae; genus Odontomachus; species Odontomachus brunneus. The sequence continues at coordinate 1,075,610 of NW_022639484.1, read as the reverse complement.
ATGGCATTTTCCGCATATCGCGTAAGCGCGTAACCAATAGATTTCGACGTTTAGTATTTCTGTTGGAATTTCTAAAAGAATAGAAAGATGTGATTGGTTACGTGGTTACGTGTTACGCGAAAATACGTGCCATTCCATACTGCACAAAACGTTGAAAAAACGTTAATGAGACGTTGTAACATTGAAGATAGAAGTGCGGATGTTTTTTCTACATAGAATACATGTTGATTTTTCTACATTGATTACAAGATATTACCTGCAATGTTGAATATATATAAAACAAAAAGTACAATTTTTTACAACAATATTTGAGGAGCATTGAAAATTATATTATTGATAATATTAAGGAAAAATTTGTTATTATATAATAATATTAATAAAATAAATTATTATTAAATTTTATTATATT
>NW_022639484.1:1066833-1075100 GCF_010583005.1 Odontomachus brunneus | reverse complement strand
TATATATATATATATATATATATATATATATATATATATATATATATATATATTATACATATTATACTTTATATTGTACTTTTTGTCTAATATATATTCAACATTGCAGCAATATCTTGTAATCAATGTAGAAAAATCAACATGTATTCTATGTAGAAAAAACATCCGTACTTCTATCTTCAATGTTGCAACGTCTCATTAACGTTTTTTCAACGTTCTATACTGTATGGGATGACACGTATTTTCGCGTAAGGCGTAACCGCGTAACCAATCACATCTTTCTATTCTTTTAGAAATTCCAACAGAAATACTAAACGTCGAGATCTATTGGTTACGCGCTTACGCGATACGCGGAAAATATATGCCATGGGACTTCAGCTTTACGATTACGAACTTTCACTTGCGTTACTCTATCTTATATTACAATACACCATAATCATATATATTTTTCTTATTATCTATATGTAAAATTGAAATGTGTTTAAGCAATTTTGCGCAAACCCTGAATATTCTTTTATTTCATAATATTCTGTATTATATAGAGTCTGACGCAAGCTGTATCGATAACAAAAAATGCATAAAAAACATCCAACTGGAAGGAATGATCGAAGTCATTTTGCAAATAAACTTTAAAGATATTAAATAAAATAGATAGGCGAATCAACGCGTGTATTTTCTAAGTACGTTATAATATACTGTGAACACTGTATACATTTTATAAACATAAATTGTAAGAACATTGTTGGAGTCATTGGAATCACCGCGTGCCGCTTGATCGTCAGATTAAGCAACGCAATCAGGATGGGTGGGTGACCGGCATATTGCTTCGGATTCGAAATTATCGAGAGAGGATTCGCGAAAGTTTTAGAGTGTATTTGACAATCTTCAGTTTCTAGCAATTATAAGATATGAGAAAATTAGGAATTAGTTTTATTTTATGAAACAATAAGAGTAAATAAGCCTTTGAAATGTCAAGCAAAAATCAACAATCGCGGACATTTTTACATTATATCAAGGTTTGTGCAACATTGTTTCAATGTTTCTCAATGTTGCTGCAATATTGACATTGTTGCAATTCAACATTCTTTCAACGTTGATTCAACATTACTGTGCTATATGGGATGGGACTACACCCTAAGTCTGTATATGAATTTTTACTTGCATTGCTTTATCTGGAGCCTTATTCTCGAAAAATATCGCATATGATATTTCTATGATATAAAAGCTATAATATAATAACATAAACTACAGCTTTTCATAGATAATCACATAAAATCAGGGGCCTTATTCTCGAAAAATATCGTATACAATATTTTTCGAGAATAAGGCCCCTGATTGTATGTGTTGGAAATTTACGGAATTACGATTACGGTTAAGATTTTTTGACGTACAAAGGCCTTAATGCTCAACTGCGATAGCAAGTTTAATATGAATGAAGAAAATATTGATCTACGTTGCAACAAGCTATAATTAAGAATGGTATTTTTGAAATTTTGCGGGAACTCGTTGACTTCTCGTCGTCAGAAAGTGATGATGATGAAGTGGAACATGTTATGCACGTGGCGGATAGCATATAATATAAGCGGAAATGCATATAATACATGTATACTTTCACAATTCAACGGGACGAAAACATAAGGTCTGTTTAAGATAGATTCATAATTGTTCGCGAACTAAGAACGCTATGAGCGCTATGAACGTTCGGCGCCTCACCTCGAAAATGATAGCGTGAGTGATGACGTCACACTACTTTTAGAGTGACGTCATTATCGGTTTTATAGCGACAAAAAGTGTCTCTTCGGACAGCCATAGCGCGTTCATAGCGCTAAATAGCGTCTCTCCGAACGCAGCCAAAGTGAACAGTATTCCTTAGTGCTGTGTAAGCTCTCAAATATCAAATCAAAGAGCGCTCTTATAAGCGTCTATAAGCGTGAGCGCTTACAGGCGTGTGAGCGTCCAAAGCGCAGATAATTATTGCATCTTTATCTTCATCTTAGATGAAAAAATGTATTATCTTATCTAAAAACTTATCTTATTTAAAATATGTTTTTCATAGGAGCTGCGTTCGGGAAGACGCTGTTTGGCGCTAAAAGTGTGTTCTATCCTTGTTCAACTTTCGGTAAATAACAAGAATAGAACATGTTCATAGCGCCAAATAATGTCTCCCCGAACGCAGCTAAGATACAGTAGAGAATTTGTTACCAAGAGTTTTTAGCTAGTAACATTTTGTCATTTAAGATCTTTTTCTAAGAAAATAAATAATTTATACACCAAAAATATGACTGCATTTGAAAAGCAAAAACTTATAAATGAAAGTATGAGTACTATTTATATATTCTTTTTAACATTTGTGTAATTTTTTACATATTTGTTTTGAAAAAATCTAAAAAATAATTTAGATAAATCGCATTACCATTTCATCTTTCATCTAAATGTTTTAAAAACAAAATCATCTCACCTAGAATAGATTTATGGATTTACGGACTTTCACCTCATCTCCATCTAAATGATTTTAAAACTATCTAAGCACAACATTGCTGGCTGTACAAACATGATACTTTTTCTATATGTTAATGACTGCTACGATCCTCTTAATCTTTTCGTTAATTGAAAAAACATTATAATCTCCGTATAATATTACATTATATTACATTTCAGTTTCTATTTACCTTTTATTTTTTACTAAATTTTTTAGTCGATTATCCTACATCAAATTGTTGAGCAGACTTAATATTTATTCGATTCGATCGCAATTAATGTAGTCAAATTTGCTCAATTGAGAGATTTGGCTCGTTTTACCCCGATTTTTTCTTCCAGTGTACAATTGATGTAATACGTGAATGTATAAACTAACTTTTCGTAAATTATAATACATTGCGGAAAATAACGACGTGTTCGTCTCACAGCTTACCTTTTTTCTTCCGTTTCCGCGTCCTTCTCTCTTTGTAACTCAACAAGACTGTGATAGACTCGGTGACGCCACTCCTCATTGCTTGGTAATATTAAGTCTTCGAGTTCCTTGTTACGTCCCTCGTCGTTGAGAAGACTGAGAGTCGGCAGTTGCGTTGCAAGAAGCAACCGAAATATTTTTGCGTAGAGAGTGAACAGACTGGATTTACGACCATCAATATTGACGTCAATTTCAAAGACATCCTCGAGAGTCCCTTCCAATCTTGTCGACTCGTTCGACAAATCGCTAGTCGCCATCGCGCGTTGAAAAATGTAGCGCGATGAGAAACGGCAATTTCGCCGAAACGCGGATTACAAGAAACGCATAATTATGAGAATACTTGTGGGAGAGGTAGCACAGCGACGTTGTGTCTAACTAAGAAGAATCAAAAGAGTTAGGACATTAGCGTTTAAAAACACGCGACACGCGAGAGCGCAGGTGACTTAATTGCGCGCCAGCGAACTCGTTCGCGACGCGTTTCTTGTGGCAATCCGCAATCGCCGGGCGGAGAGATAGAAAGAGACTGAAGACACGTCGTCGGAGGCCATGTCGTGCGACATCGCGTGTCTCAGAAGCGTATCCTACGAAATTGCATCCTGGACTCCTTTATCAGGACGAAACGACTCAACCGCGCTTATGAGCTAGTGAGAATCTGTCCTCCGTCCGCTTTTCCAGTAACTTCACGGCCGGCACCGAAGCAGGTGATAAGTAAACAAAAATTACAGTAAGATACTTAAATATATTTGAAGTGAAATGAGGAAGTGATTATACACGCGCATTTTTTTATAAATATAATCGAAAATTTGCAGAATTCCGCGAGAGTGTCAAATATGTACGCATACCATTTAAATTATATATATATATATATATATATATATATATATATATATATATATATATGTAATATACATACATAAATTGTATATCCATAATATTATATATATAATATATAATATATTATGTATATGTTATCTCTTTTTTCTTTTTAATTTATATATATATATATATATATATATATATATATATATATTAAAAGGAAAAGAGATAACACATATACATACAAATTATTTGTACATTAAATCTACGTATATCATCGTTGAAAATAACTTGATTGCATTCCTTGGAATTTCCTTCTTGTACTTTTCTTTATTATTATATTTTATTCTTTTGTTTTTATTTGTTCGTTTCTATTTGTATTTTATCATCAGCCGCAGAGATCACAAGTGATTCAAGCAATCAACATTATTACAATCGATAGACCAACCGAATATATGAAGAACTAAAAAGAAGAAATACACGAGTATCGATCCGCATTTACATGCGTCCGCTATATCTCCTTTTATATTTACTCGTAATACTAGAGGGTATTCAATGAATTACTATCTCTTATCGACGTATCGCGTCTCGTGCACGATCCGGAATTCATTTTCGTTACAGACCAAAGGAAAGAGAACAGACAGCTGTCACGTACGAGCCCCGATCGATCACCTTGGAGCGACGGTGGCAGGTAGTACGATCGTGTTGACACAATTTCAAAAGAGTAAGGAGTAATGATACTGATATTACGACACTACGATAACTGATATTATCAGACACTAATAAATTATTCTAGTAATTATTTCTTTTTTATTTCCTCTTCTATTTCTCTCACAGACTGCTATTATATAATATATATTATTTAATATTTTAATAATATATATTTTGTTTCTCACTTGTTTCGCACACTTGTCTAGCAAATTTTACAACTATATATAAAGACTAATTGTTATACGACAATTTTTATTCTGCAAGTAGAATGATTCCATATACACAAAAGAATATGTAACAGCTAAAACATTTATTAATACAAATACCCAGATTTATACAAAATTTTAATATAGCTATGTTATGATGTAAATAAATATTAATAAAATACTATATATATGTGTATATTATACATTATATAAGTAAAAAGGCACATTACATAAAGCTCATTATGTGTATAGTTGTCTTATTTGGCTTTTCATTTCCCGCTGTTTATATGAACTAAACACTTCATATAAACAATCTTTTAATGGCAGTATACAATAATAGATTCGTATGTCGTATATTCGCGTGTTAGCATAATTAACTTATTAATTTTATCAAAGCGTGAAAACGCGCATTCGCATAATAAAAGCGGCTTGCCGAGTACATTAATTTTGTTAATTTATCCCCTTATATTTCGTAAAGAGATTGTATAACACACGAAGCGTGGACTTGAGATCCAAATTTACGATATCTGCAAGAAAAATTTAATTTACAAGTGAAAAGAATCTTCTCAAAATAAAGGTACTTTGCGGTTTAAAAACTACAAACCTTCAGGACGGGCTTTGGGTTTCGGAAGCCCTATGTCTCGCATAATATCAAACGCGAACGAAACATTATGCACCTTTTGGTCAATGGTCTTTGGTGTCAAGTGAAAACTACCCAGTGGCACAAAGAAACCTTCCAAAAGACCAAGCAGTAAAGTCAAGAAAACACCGTCGTGAAATTGAGTGTCCAGGTCAGTCACCTCCAAATGTACTTTGCTTAAATGCTTATTTACAAATGTCACCAAGGACTGAAAGAACAGTAACAGGCAGTTAGTGAAAAGAAGACGAACACTGCAAATTTTCATCGAAATCGTTTAAGCGGGTAAAATCTTTGGCTCACGCGTGGAGAGCTTAAATTCAAAATGATGTAATTTTTTTATTTTTAATATTTTAATATGAAATTTAATGAATTTATATTATACATTATTAAAAATGTTGTAAATTAGAGATCGAAGAACTAAATAATGGCGGAACAGCAACTGTCCCCGTGAAAGCTCTCTTTTTTTCATAGCCTAATCTAACCTGATAACTTCTTGTAAAAATTTCTGAATTGATAAAGGAAAATATATTCTTAATTTGCAGTAAATTCTTTAGATGTTATCATAGCTAATTTTTAACATTTTTCAAGCCATTTTTCATTTTTTTTTACTTAAAAAAATGTCTGAAAATAAACCAACCATGCTCATACTATATAATGAACAGACTAATACAGTCACATAATTTTTGGAAAAGAATTAGCTATGATAACATTTAAAAAATTTATTGTAAATTAAGAATATATTTTCTTTTTCTATTCATAAATGTTTATAAGAAACAAAGGTAAGAGGCGCGCGACAAATGTTTTATCCTTATAATGAACTTACTTTCTTTACGACAGCCAGCTTATCGGGCGCGTGATCGAAAAGAGTGTCAAATGCATCACGTTCGCAGCGCATACCCAAATCATCGTACGTTGTCGTTAGCTCTTCTCTTACTGTCCTGTGTATCAGCTGACCTTCCTTCTTACGCACGACGACCACTTGAACGGCAACTCTCTCCGGCAATCTAACGGGAGCGCGGAAGAGCCGGGCTAGACCAACTAAAAGGTGCAAAATCGCAACGATGTTTTTTGTATGTACAGATTCGACGCTCCACCTGTAAGGCGGGTAACGGCCCAGCACTCGATTAGCGGCGGACAAGACGACGGCGAGTTTTTGTTTCTGTCCTTCTTCTGACTGAGTTACTTCAGGTACGTCCAGTTTCTCTCCAGTCAGCTTTTCTAGAATCAAGTTTTTGCAAGTAAGATTCATCCCATTGAAAAAAACCTATCTTAGGGTAGAATTGTGTTCCAAATTGCACATACTTGTGTACAATTGTGGGTAGGAAAGTTATTGCTCTTTTTGTTGTGAATATGTCCATCTTGTCCAATGGGACAATTTTTCCAATGGAAAACAAATTCTCATTCATTGAACAAAATAGATATATTTCTAAAGTTACAAGGAAAAGGATGATAACTTTTCTGTCTGGGATTATACAGAAGTATGGTAAGTATACCTAAAAGTTTCTGCAGCACTTGTCCATCATAAAGATCTTCCACAATGTCTTTCACAATGATTCGCTGATCAGCCAATTCATCGTTAATCCATTCGATTAATATAGATATCAGCTCTTGCAGTTTGGGATCTTCCAAAGATTTTGGCTCTATCATGGAACGTTCCTCGTTTTCATCAAGAGCATATTCTTCTGGTGGCATGTCAGGATTAGCTGCATACCCAGGTGAATCGATTGCATATTTCCCTTCTTCTTGTACATCTTGTACTGAAAATATAATATCTGTTATATATTTTTTAAATATCATTTATTTTTTAAATAATTAAAATAATTGAATAACTGAATAATTTTAAATATTTATAATTTGAAATATTTGAATAATTGAATAATTCATTGGATACAATGGTTATATTTTGAACTCTTTTATTGATGAAGTACCTTTAAAAATGGCTCATAACTAATCAGAAAATTTATAAGTTACTTCTAGAAGCACTTTTTTTAATATAAAAAGGAGTTCAGAATATCAGTCAATAAGTATGAATTAAATTATATTAGTAAGAAAATAATCAATTGAATAAATTATAAACTCAAAAATTCTTTATTTTCAAAACAGACCAAAATCTTCATATTTACCCAAAGCATGACATCATACTTGACGTCTCATACCAAATAAGGACATAACCTTCATTGAATTATTTAATCAAATTATTTGTTCGTACAAGTTTCAAGTTATTAAAATGTATGAAAATAGAATGAACCTTCTTTAATGCGTTTCTTTCGTCCTAGCGTTCCAATTTTATCCCAAAAGCTCTCTTCTTTATCCTCCTTTTTCGTAGAAATCGGAGTACGAGGTGACTTCGGCCGAGGAGACGCCATTATTCAGGGACTGGTCATTCATGAGATTTGTTCTTTGTAGCTGAACTGTCTAAACTGGTGTACATACACTGGTGCAATAAGTTAGAATGAAACAAAATATTTTTTTTCACTCTAACTTATGGTACTAGTTTAGGCAGCTCAACTAAAAAGGAGTCTGTTTTCTATTACTGAACAGGCTGCATTAGTTCTCTTTAATTTTTTTTTCACCAAATTTCATCTGTATATCTGTGTAGCTGCGTTCAACAGAATTCAGCGCTTTGTAAACGGTTTAATGAGGATGCAAACCCATGCAGCGGAATAGCGGAGCGCGGAACGAGAGTGGAACCAATCATGAGCGTTCCACAGTTTTCGCTCGTGATTGCTTTCGCTCATGATTGGTTCCGCTCTCATTCCGCGCTCCGCTATTCCGCTGCATGGGTTTGTACCCTGATATAGTGCAACAGTTTAAATGTTCTGCTGAACGCTCTTTGCGGGCATGTCAGCGCTATATATATATATATATATATATATATATATATATATATATATATATATATATATATATATATATATATATATATATATATATATATATTTTT
>NW_022639484.1:1037435-1066823 GCF_010583005.1 Odontomachus brunneus | reverse complement strand
ATATATTTCAACGGTCAGGTTCTGCGGAGAAAACTGCTCCGCTACTGCTCCGTAGGGAACAAGTCTAATTGGTACCTGTTCGAACCTGTCAAAGGTTTAAAAGAATATTCCAATCATGTACATTCACTACAGAGCGATAGCGGAGCAATTTTCTCCGCTGAACGTGACCAATAAAACTAGAGGCATCCATTTTGCTCAACACGTTGTGCTTGGATTCAGCGCACTTTCAGTTCGCTGAAAAACATGGTGACCGCTGAGTAAACATGTTGCGCCGCTGAATGCGTTAAGTACCGTTCAGCCACGTTCAGCAGTAAATCATAAAACAGTGCAACCGTTGCGTTCAGGAGACACAACAGTTATACAACGGTTGAATAATTAGTCAACGTAATTGGTCTAAAGTTAGGGATCTAACAGTAAGGACCAATAATCACTGATCACTCACTGATCAGCTGTGTTTTCTGAACGCAGCTGTTGTGTCCTGCTGAACGCAGCCAGATTCTCCATCTAGTGATACTTCAAGGAACTAATTTTCATTTATTGCGTGCATCTGTCGTTACTTGCACTTGTTGTTGATTTTTTTCACATTATCTCTAATATTTATTTTACTTCAAATGTAAAAAGTATAAGTAAAACGAATAGATCTAATGTGGAGATTATATTAATGTGAAAGATTTACGTTATCCGTATTGTATTTGATATTCCTTATGCAAATGTATGTATTTAAGAGTATAAAAATTTATTTTTTCTCTGTGGCTCATGTCACTGGAAATTTCAATAAACAAAGCAATTAAAAAATTAATAAATTCATATAAATAAATAGAGTCCAGTTAATAATATTTGATTGAGTGAAATGAGATATTGGATGTGATAATTCTCAAAAATTCCTATGAAAGATTAAATAGAATATTTGAAAAAAAGGCAAGTATATTAAAAGAATATATATAAATTATATAAATGTTATTTTCCTATAGCAATATACATATTCTCAGTACAAAAATAATCGAACAGTCAAGCACTTATATAGCTTCAGAAAGCACATGACTTCTTAGGATCATCTTAGACATGCCCAGAATATCCTAGAGAATATCTTAGGATGTCCTAAGTATACCTAGGATAATCTGTAAACATATACTATCTGCAGCTTAGTATTGAATGTGTTCAGAAAGCACAACAATTGAATGATTGCATGATTATATTGGTTAAAAGATGTCATTTAATTTCTAATATGTTGTATATTTTTATTTATATAATCTGGAATAAAACTTAGAATTTCTCCATTATCCATATTTTTTTGTAACAATCACTTGAGATTATTTATTATATTTTACATAGGATATTCCATGTAATTAAATATTATGTAACTCAAATTTTTTATATTAAAGTACTATCTATATAAGTACAATATTATCTTCTATAAAAAGTTCTCCTATTTAAACAATACATTTTTATAAAAGTCTATTAAATTTTTAATAATTTTTCTCTTTTTATATGATTTTTCTCCAATTAACTATAAGATATGATAAAAACTGATACATCTTTTACTTTTAAAAGAGGTACTACTAGCCAAATGCAATAGAAGATCACATTAGCTTCTGTATTTTGAATTAAGTAAATCATATATGTATATATCAAGAAGTTCAATTTTCTTGTGAAATTTAGTAATCCCATTATTGAGAAACACTGGGTAATAAAAAAAATCTTAAATTAATTAACTGGGTAATAAAAATTATCTTAATTTTTAATTCAGCATAAAAAAATACAGATCCCATAATTTAATCTATGTGAGAAAAAGAAGTTTCCTTTTTATAAACTAATGTTATTGCTTCTAATTGAGGTATGTTTTTAAATCTAGAAGAATATTCCAATGACAATGAATGTTCACTCAACCATTGTATTTTCTGAACACAACTATTATTATAGTTTACCAGCATTTTGCAAAACTATTCTCGCAAGACTGATCGAACATTGTTTTTCCAATAGATAACGTGATAATTAAATATAGTGCAACACATCATGAGCTTTTGGTTTAATTTAGTGAAAGACGCGTTCCTCGGGATGTTACACTTATTGTGGTTTGGTACAAATTTACGTTTTGGCCAACGAAGGATATCGAATTACTTGAACATATATGTCAAAACGAATACAGGTAACACGCTCTCTGTCGAATTGAATCCAAAGTGGGATATAAAAAATTTGAAGGAAATTGTTGCACCTAAGATGGGAATGGCACCGGAAGATATTAAAATTATATTTGCTGGCAAAGAGCTGCATAATTCAATAATAATTGAGGCAAGTTTATATATTTGTGTGAAAGTATACTCGTTCCAGACCTGTTACAATATTAGAATACTTGATGTTACAGGAATGTGATTTGGGTCAACAAAGTGTTTTGCATGCAGTAAAGACCCCACTTAAGAAGTTTAAAAATCATGATACTTCAGATTCTATAGAGGAATGTACATCTGAGACTTCAGACTGGAACAATAGTGGTAGCAAACCTATGAATGAGACTCTCACAGATTTATCCTTGGATTCGTCGGATCAGCAATGTTTATCTCAAGAAGGTGATATTAAGTAATATTAATTCAGCAAATATTTCATACAACAAACAGAAGGCTGATCCATCCCTTTGTGTTATTCCCGGACAGAACAGGAAGAAAATCGAGCACATTTTTATATATACTGTTCGGGGCCTTGCAAGACTGTAACAGTGGGCAAACTGAGAGTCAAGTGTGCAAAATGCAATAGTGGTGCTGTCACTGTTGACAGAGATCCTCAATGCTGGTCGGACGTATTAGAACCTAATAGGATAACTGTACATTGCGAGAATGATTTCTGCCCTGCATCCTCAATCGTGCTTAGTGAAGAGGAATTTGAAATTACTTACGCTCACTTCTATTTTAAATGCGCGAAACATGCTAGTTTAGGAGAGGACGACGAAGCTATACCTCTTCCTCTTATTAGGGCAAATTTGAGGAATGTTCCTTGTTTAGCGTGTACAGATATCAGGTACTTTGCAATGACGATATAATCAGGATTAAATAATAACTAGTTAATCTATTGAAAATAAAAAAATTAATAGTTTTAACTTGGTTCGTTTTATAAATAAGTTAACTTTTAACTGAATTATTTTAAAATACATTAACTTTATTAATTTTTTTATAAGAGTCAAAATAATTCATCAATATTAAAGTAATTCCGCATTACTTATAAGTAGAATGAGAAAAGTAAAAAATAATTCCGACAGAATTTGTTTGATCTTTTTGAACGCATGTATTCTTTTTTATATGGAATTCTGAACACAATAGTCGGTATTTTTTATGAAAGATTTCCTTTTCATTATTTCACAATTTAATTTACAATTAAACAGTTAATCATGCAAAAAACATTTTAAATTTTTTAAAATATATTTTATTTTACTAATTTAATTAACTTTTAATTAAATTAGTTTTTGTAACTCTTATTTAACTAAGTTAATTTTATGGGCTATCAACTTGAAATTTAATACTTAACTTTAAAAAAGATTGTTTAAAAAAATTAATTCAAACATAATTCGATAGAAATATCAACATTACTATATACTCTCATATATACAGGGAGATAGTGTTAATATTTCCGTGCGAAGCTGGTCATGTAACTTGTCTCGACTGCTTTTGCGATTATTGCACGGTTCGTTTGCGAGAGCGACAGTTTGAATTCGATACTGACAAAGGCTACTATACTGTGCCATGCCCCGCTGGATGTCCCAATTCTTTTATTTCCGAAATTCATCATTTCCATCTTCTTAGCGCGGAACTGGTCTGTAATATTAAAACATTTGGTTTTTTTTAACTTGAAATGTTTTTTCAATTCTAATTTGTTTAAATGTGTAGTACGAGACATATCAGAGATTTGGTACGGAGGAATACGTTTTACGTGCCGGTGGCCTTTTGTGTCCAATGCCAGACTGTGGTATGGGTATTATACCGCCCACTGACGAGGAACAAGCGAAGAAAGATGATGAACAGCGCCGGAGAATTCAATGTATCGGTGGATGTGGGGTGAATAGTCAACAAACAATAATTAGAAGCAATTCTTTATGATATCCTCTTGAATATTGATCACGCAAATTATGACAGCGGATACGCTTTATTTATATCAACTCTTAATTTTCTCTGTCGTTCTTATCTTTTTCAGTATGTTTTCTGCAGAATTTGTTTGCAAGGATATCACACAGGAAAATGCGAATTGCAGTCATCGGATATATTCACAAGTGCCTCTTCACCTAGAAACTATTTAGTGGATCCTCTGAAAGCTAAGGATGTTAGCTAAATTGACCTATTTGTGCAGATACAATTCTGTTTGGAGCTCAATTTATCTTTGGTATTTCTTTTTTTAGGCTAAATGGGATGAAGCCAGTAAAAAGATAATACAAATATCCACAAAACCTTGTCCTATGTGCAGAACTCCTACTGAAAGAGACGGTACGTTAATAAAAATTAATTTTTTGCTTGCATCGATGATCCTTATAAATTATCCGTCTTCGCAAACAAAATTACTAAAAAATATGTAGTAACGGAATGTTTAGAACGTTTTAAACATTGTTTTAAGAGGTTCACAATGTTTTTGTTCCTTTTCAAATTGCAATATTTTAATATTTATAAAGATGATTTACTTATAGGAGGTTGTATGCACATGGTGTGTATGAGAGCAGGATGTGGATATCATTGGTGTTGGGTATGTCAAATGCAATGGACTAGAGAATGTATGGCTAATCATTGGTTTGGATAATACATCGGAAGAAAATTTCATCTTCCATTATATTGTATATAATAATTAATAATAAAAGTTCTTGCGGTTTATTCAGTTTTAATTAATTTCATTATAATTAATAGAATTAATACTCAGTCTAAACTGTTAGCTCGTTCTCACATTGTGTCATCAATTCGTGATGACAATGTGTTTTAAAATAACGTTAAATTTAATCTATTTCAATTATTTCTGCGCCATTGAAGTCGTAAGATTTTATTATAACGCAAAGTCAAAATAATTAAAAATTTTCTCTGTAACATTTTATATAAAATAATAAACACGCAGTTATTAAAAAAAAAAAACTATAAAAACTATATATTTTCCTGTAAAACTGTATTCTACTTATGTAATAAACATATTTGCATACATGCCATATACAGGGTGTTGAAAAAAAAGGGTCACATATTTTTATAGCAGATAGTATTGATCAAAACAAGAAGAAAAGTTCTAATTAACATGGGTCCTAATATCTTCTAAGATATAAGCTATTTTGTTATTTGAGCTCTTTGTCATTTTCTTATTAGTCGTGTCATCTTTAGAATGTAATGAACAAAGGAGTAGGGGAGAGTGGGGTACAATGGGGATATCTTTTTTCTAGGTGTCTTAAAAAATAAAAAATTAACAAAGAGAGATAAAGAAACAATTTTTATTTTAATATGAAATGTAATCATTTATCTTCCATAAAAAACTGAAGTAAAGAAACTGAATGTATGATAACAAAATAAAAACTTTTTTTACAAAAAACAAAAAATTTTATCTATATTCTATATTCTGTTTAAGTTTACCGACAACTGTTGATTCGTATGTATGGTGTTGCGTAGCTATAATCATGTTATGAAATAGCTGCGCAACGACCATACCGAACTGACAGTTATCGATAAACATACACAACAGCCGCCTTGGAAACATGGTATAATAAGCAGGAAATTTTTATATACAACATTGATTTAATATACATCGTACAAATTACATTTTATCTTCGCGTATTTGTGCTTATTACAGTCAATGTTATATACATAGAGATTATGTGTAACTGTACTGAAAATCCTGTAAAAATGATTTAACATAGATGTTTGATTCACGTTTTAACAACGTAACATTTTTGTAAAATAGTCATGACAAATTCTTTACGTTTATTGTTTATTAAAGAAAAATTAACAAATTTCTATTTAAAAGATCAGTAATTTACGATAAAATCGGAAATAAAATTACATCTGTAGTTTTATGTACCACGTCATAAGTTTATAAATTTACATATTGCATAAATTATATATAAACCTTTATGCATATATATTCCTATGATCTATAAATGTAACTCTGATCTTTCAAAGATGTTTTATAATTCCGCCACAAATTATATGTCGTTTAACAGATGAAGATTCTGTCTCACAGAGGCAATTGTATTTGTTTATTAAATTCAGAGAAACACCAGATTCACAATAGTACAAGTATGCAAAAACTAAATTATTTCAACCTAAATATGTTGAGTAACTGAAACAAGTTCATACGAGAACCAAACAACTTTTTTTTTTATCACTACTATCAGTCTACTGTTATCGTTTATGAATATGGTAAATGTACAATCTATGTAAATTATACACATACGTATTATTCGTGCAATTCGTGTGTCGTATGTACGCGCGCACGCGCGTATGTGTATGATTATACTTAATTATTTGTACAATTTGCTGTTGCAATATGTGCAAATGTAAGATCTATAATATAGTCTTAAAGTACTTCCATGCTGTCTACATCTACTCCAATGTCGAGAAAGTCGTCGGTATAATCTTGAACATTCCTCTGTATCAGAGGATGTTCAGAATGATCTGGATCATCTGTTACAGGACTGGGTGGAGGATTTGATACCGTACGATCGGAATCTATCGGTACTCTATCCATGCCTTCACCGCGTCGTAATCTCGCTTGTTCCGCAATTTCTCTCGTCGAAAGTTCAGCTCTTGTTAATAAAGCTGGTAAATCTTTATCGCATCCGTCTGCAATTTCAAAGGGATATATTTAAATTATCTTCTTTTTTTACAATTATTTTGTAATTATTTTATTATTTATTTTGGAATTAATTATTTTGTAATTTGTCTTATAAATATTGCAATTAGGTGATTACTTTCAAAGCTCCTCATACGATCCTGTGCGTTTTGTTTCCTCGCTCCATTGTTTTTCTTCTGCTCGTTACCTTCTTTTTGGCCATAATCAAATATCTCTCTTATTTTTTCTTGAGGAATATGTTTGTCGTTTTTCACCAACCAGAAATACACTCCACCGGTGGTCCTCCTACGAGATCCATTCATTATTAACATTCCACCATCTTCTTCGATTTTCCTTGTCTTTTGAAAGAAGTGAATAGCTTTCTCTTTGCCAATGATATCCACAACTCTTCCTGTAAATAAATATTGAAGATCGAAGTTATTCGAAATAAAATTCAAATGTTTTTCAAGAAACGTTAACAAATTACATTAAACATTAAAATGCATATAAGTACAAAGAAACAATGAATGATATTAAGAGAAAAACAATAATGCAATACATATAGAAACAAAATAATTATAGAAAGAAAATAATCGTACTTATGAGGAGCTCTTGTTTCTCACAAAGTTTTGTTGTTATATCAGTGGCAACATCAGCGTCTGTTGATTCCACAGTTGTAGATAAATCTGGTATAATTCTAACCGAACCCTTCTGACCATCAAAGTCTGTGAGGCTTTTCCGAGTAGGGCTTTTCCTTTTGCCTAATCTAAGTTTTACATTGTATCTGTCTGAACTTGTTCTTTTATTAGTTAGTCTTCGTTCGGTATCCTTTTCATCATCCGAACTGTTATTGTTGCAAATCTCTCTGTTCTTATGTGTATATCCCAGAGTGAAATTATAATTCTCAACACTGCGTTCTTGATACATTTTTTTTGTAACACCACACGATATCAAGTCTTCAGTTAAGGATTCTTCCTGCACTTGTGTACACCATATTTTGTATTTGTCATTCTTGTTTGTCCAGTCTTTTGGCAGGCATTTATACTTTTTTACTTTAACTTTAGGTCTTTTTATAGATGTGGGATCAGAGTCAGAGTCACTTTCTGAATCTGTGGAATTGTCAGACTCGTCACTGCATCGCATCTTTGTACTTACATCTGTAACTGGTGCTAAATTAGGCCTTTGTAACACTTTGTATGTCCCAAAGATATCACCTGCCTGTATAGTACAAAAATAAAATAATCATTAGTGGAAAAGATTTATTCACATAATGATAATTTTAGCAGAAATAATTGAGTAAATATTTGCATTTAATAGTATAATTCAATCAGTAAATAATGGAAGATCATTTTTAAAAACAAGTAATAAGCTATATATTTAATATCTAACACATGGTAAGTATGTTCAACAGAGAAAGCAGCTTAGTAAGCACTTTCTGCTGCATTGGCAGTAGCTTTGCAACTGTTGTAAGATTTTCTTTTGAACAACACTAGTAATTTGTATTTTTCCAACATATTTTCAATATATCCAACAGCAGTCACCATTTTTTAGCATATACTTTCAATATGCTGGATCGCTTAGTAAATATGTTAGAAAAGTATAAACCATTAGATATTGTTCAACAAAAATCTTACAAACAGTTGCAAACTACTAGCAACACAGTGCAAAGCACTTTTTCTGCTGAACGTAATCAATATAACAGACTTTTTGAAGATACTTAGGAAATTTAGAATTCTGTAATCAAGAATATATTACTATTAAGATAACTTATAAGGATCTCTCTTCTTCTGCTTGTATTATTTGCATAATTTTTATAGCATCCAATTATTCAATAGTTATATTTAACACTTTAATGAATTAAATAAGTTAAATTTTGGGATATTATGCCTATCGCAATTTTATTTCGATGCTTTATAAAAATTGAAAATCAAGGAGATTGCTCCTTGTATATGTATGAATCTGAATTGATATTGAATCTGTATGATGCATCATGCCATTCCAATGTTCTTTGTTACAATATATGATTATATCAATAAATAAATTACAGTAGAAACATAAGTAAATAAATTAATCTATATAATACTTCTTGAAAGACTAATTCGACAAAAGAAACTAATCAATTGTGTAAATTGCAAATTTATAATAGGTTAGATTTCTGTCAAATGAAAATGTTTCAATATCTGACCTCGTCGTCGATTATTTCTCCATCTTCCAATTCTAACGGTTCCGCTTCCATGCTTTCCAACAAAGGATTCTTCCTTTTCTTGTTTTCTTCTTTTAAAGAGGATTCGCCTCAACAAAGCAAATACTTCGAATTATAATCATAAAACAAATTCTTTCTTGTTACCTATGACATCTCAGTATTTAGAAGAATACTGCTAGAGAAAAACTTGAGAGCGGCCACGCCGGCGTTTCGGTCGACACAGCTTTATGGCTCTCGCAGTCAGCGCGATTTGTGGTGCGATACGCGATATGCGACGCGCGATATCCAATGAGCGTACAGTTTTTCTGGAATACCGGTACGCTTATTGAATATCGCTTGTCGCTTATCGTATGTCGCGCATCACTCTCTCTCTCTCTCTCTCTCTCTATGGTTCCAGGCCTGGGCTGCGTTCAGATTCCCCACCCGGGTGTATTCTATTACTAGAGTGCTATAGTATATGTAACATATACTATAGTGTTTCTAGTAATAGAGTGCACCCAGATGAGGAATCTGAACGCATCCCTGTACTCAGTGGCCCTTTTACCACACATGAAGGAAGACTATTAGAGCTGCGTTCAGATTCCTCACCCGGGTGCACTCTAATACAAGAAGTGCTATAGTGACATATACTATAGTGTTTCTAGTAACAGAGTGCACCCGGGTAGGGAATCTGAACGCACCCTAGGAAGGAATTTATAGGTTTTGATTTGTTTCTGGTTAGGCGACAATTTCCCGAAAAGTGGAGGGGATAATGTTGGTACTAAAGAAAATCTTTACGCAATATAATTTAACGATCTGTTTTTGCTGCACTGCTGAACTAATGCAAAAGGTTAGAGTGAAAAGAAACTTGTTTCCCTTCAATTTATTGCACCAGTTCAGCAGTGCAGTTACAAAGAACAGGCCTTTAAATTATATTGTGTAGAGATTTTCCTTGGTACCAACATTATCCCTTCCACTTTTCGAGAAATTGTCGCCTAACCAAAACGTCTGTCAACATCTGCAGCGCCGCTAGGACTAAACAACGGCTATTACGTAAACATACTTGTGATTTCTATTTTACCATGTGAAAGATATTTTGTATGTGTGTCCGTGATCATAAATTGCAGTTATCATTAAAATACATGAAAAATTATGATATTTCTTTACTCGTTAATAACAGATTTTTTCATTTTTTCTTCAAATAAATTATTACATTAAAAAAAAGTTATATAACTGCTATAATATAAAAATCAACAATTTTTAAACAAGAAAAAAAATCTGATTTGCAAGGAAAATATAAAAATACAAAATAAGATATTTAAAGATATTTATATAATTTCATATCAAATTTGTATTTATTATATTACATAAGAATATATAATATTTATATAATATATTTATATAATAAGAGATATATAATATATGAATAAAAAAAATATATAAAGAATGTTTATATAATATATATAATATTATATAATATTATATAAAATATATATAATAATATATAATATTACATAATATTATATATATTATATTATATAATATTATATAATATTATATAAAATATATATAATATATATATATAATATTATATAAAAAGATCATTTTTTAAAAAGAACATTTTTTTCAACATTTTTTAAAACATTATTTAAAATACCGTCATTTGAGGTAACTTGGAACACCGGGTAACTTTGAACAATTTGCAACGGCTTACAAAAATATGTGGCATCATTAAATGGATAGAGGTAGAATTTTCATATCAGCGATATAAAAGTTATCTTAAATGACGGTATATTATTGTCCTTAAAATAAAGTAATTTTTGTCAATTTATATCTGATATATTGATATTTTTGGCTCATTGATTTTCCCTCATAATTCATAACAATTTTAACATAATTTTCTATAATTAATTTTGTTATAAAGTATTTGTGGTTTTCAAGAAAGTCTAATTCTTTTTGAAACTTCTGTGCTGTGTGGGCTATTAGGTCTTTCCAATACGTATCACCATGTGATATGCGGATATTAGAAGCATTTACGTTGCTAACTCTGTTTTGTTCTATTGAAAGTAGAAGTTCCTTCTTTTGTCGTTGTTTGGTCCTGGCGGCGCTACAGATGTTAACAGACGCTTATTGGCTCTTGCACACAGGATGCGGTAATGCTTGCCGCGCGGCGGAAATCCGCGCGACAGCCAATCAATATGTTATTTTTCCGTAAGACCTAGAAGGTTATTGCGGAAAGCAGCATATTGATTGGCTGTCGCACGAACTCCGCCGCGCGGCAAGCATTACCGCGTTCTGTGTGCAGAAGCCATTAGAATCGCCGCTAGCGGTCTATGGTTATATAGTCAAAGATAACTTAATGGCTCCTGCACACAGGACGCAGTAATGCTTGCCGCGCGGCGGAAGTTCGCGCGACAGCTAATCAATATGCTGCTTTCCGTAATAACCTTCTAGCTTTTACGGAAAAACAACATATTGATTGATTTAAGCTGGCTTAAGTTCATCTTCAGATACTCCATAGCCAATGAAATAATCCATACATTATCTGAAGATAAACTTAAGACGGTTTAAATATAAGACCCGACTATGAATACCGGCCATAGATCCTAGGAACTTTTGAACGTTGCCAACACTGTCCTCTCTTTTTTTATGGATTTTGTCCGCTTACCACTATCGTGTATAAAACTAAAAATGCCAGCATCTTGTTGCATAAAAAACTGCCGCAACAAAAAAAAAGATGGTATTAGTCTATTTAAGTAAGTTTTATATTAATAATAAATATATATATTTCACGAATAAGAAATAACGATTAATGCAATTGTATAAATAGTATGCAATTATAGTAAAAATGAAAATTATACATTTTTAGATTTCCACTTAAAAGAGAAGACCATTTGAAAAAATGGCTTCAAAATATTGGAGACCTGAATTTTAAACCGAGAAAATTGGACGTAATTTGCTCTGCTCATTTTCAACAAAAGGATTTTATGAGTAAACGTGGTGAAAATGGTTTGCTCTTAAATTATAGTGCTGTTCCATCAATATTTCACAGCATGTCAAGAAATGAATCTCCACAAATATCAATTGTACCAGAAGATTCAATTGCCAATCCTCCAACCACATTTGTAGTATTAAAAAATTCAGTTGTTGATCTTCCATCAACATCTGCAATAGTACCAACAGATCATCAATATTGTGCTACTTTGATTTCTAATCTGTCAACTAGTGAAAACACCAGTATGAATGTCTCCGGTATAGTGCAGGATTCTAAGAAAAAAAAAAAAAGAATAATGCATAGTTCTACATTGCATTTTAAAAGTCAAGAAATCTCACCAAGAAAGAAACAAATGCAGAGAGAAATTAAAACATTGAAGGAAAAATTAAGAAGAAAGGATGAAAAACTTCTTGCACTTCAAGATTTAGTAAAACAATTAAGGTAATTTGAATATAAATACTACATTCCAGCTTATGAATACACTCGAGTACATTCAAAGTGTAATCGTATACTGGGATTCATACAATGGGTATATACAATGATATTTCCTTGTAAAAGTTTCAGATAACAATCTTTTTAAATATATTGAACATGATGCATAATAGGCCTGTTCTTTGTAGCTGCACTGCTGAATTGGTGTAATATATTGAAGTGAGACAAATATACTTTTTTTCACTCTAACTTATTGCACTAGTTCAGCAGTGCAGCTACAAAGAACAGGCCTAAATATTCCGCATAGGTTTTATGCAATATTTAATACAGATGATGATTTTATCTAGAATTTTTACCAGAATTGGCATATATATTTTAAATACCTATATAATCGTTTGCTGAAATGAAAAAGTACTAAATTAGTACATGACCAATTGTGTGTATGTATATATATATATTTATTATTTTATTTATTTATGTGATATATATATATATATATATATATATATATATATATATATATATATAGCACATAAATAAATAAAATAATGAAATAAATAAAATAATAAATGCAAAAGAGTGTTGAGTTGTATATAAATATTAGATAAAAGAATTTTCTTGAACATGATGGATACAAATTGATTCTTAAAAACTTCAATGGAATGGTAGGAGATTTATTCAAAAACGAATGGCAGAACCGAAATAAATCAACAAAAGGATGCAGATATATGGACGAAATAAAGAAATTTGCTTTAATGCTACATTTCTATTCACCAAAAGCCTACAACTACTGCAGGTAACTTTAACAAATTTATTTCTCATGTTACATTGTTAGCGATTTCTGTTCTAGTTTTACAACAGAACTATTGAAACATTTTATTCAACACATAACTATTATAAATTTACAATATATTATCTTCATAGTTTGGATTTATATAACAAAAAAATTTTAAGTTATACATGTATACTTTCACAAATCTGAGATAATGAAAATTAATCATTATAAAAACATTAAAGTGAAATATATAAAATTGCTGGTAGTTACTGCGGATTCTATCTGTCAACAGTGAAACATGAAACTGATTATTTTTAGATCAATTCTCCATTTACCACATGCCAGCAGCATGAGAAATTGGTTGTCTTTAATAAATGTGGAGCCAGGATTCTTAAACAATGTTTTTGAGGAGATTTCCAAATTTCCACCTTAATCACGAAATAGTAATCTGATATTCGATTCGATGGCAATACAAAAACAACTTATATGGGATAAATCGAAAGAAAAATTCATCGGAATGTGCGAATATGGCAATGACATTACAATTGAAGATTCAGAAATATATTCAAAGTTTTAGTGTTTATGTTAGTTTCGTTGAGCAGAAAGTGGAAATGGCCCGTTGGATATTTTTTTTTATCGATATCGGCATCAATGCATTCCGATTTAATGCCAATATTTCTAATTCTATCTCAGCAATCAGGCATTAAGTTATGGAGTGTCACCTGTGACGGAGTATACGTAAATTATGCAACAATGATTTTATGAGGTTATTAATTATGCGTTATCGATTCAAAATTGAAATACTCGTACAAACATTTAAGCTCTGATCACGTATATTTTGTATCTGATGCGTGTCACAACTTAAAGCTTGCACAAAATACGTTAGGAAAACAAATTTTAAGATCACCTTCCGGATTAATTGACTGGCAACACATCGTAAATTTTTATCTTTTTCAAAATAATATAACCTTAAAATTAGTAAATAAACGTACTAATGTACACATTAATTATAAGCAAAATATAATGAAGATAAAATTAGCAGCACAGACTTTAAGTTGTTCTACTGCTGCTGCTCTTAAATTTTTAAAATTTTCTGAAGTTGATTGATTTAACGAGTGTAATTCTACTGTGGAATTCATCACAGCTATCGATGAAATTTTTGTTTTTTTAAATTCCCGTGATCCATTTGTGAAAGGGTTTAAAAAACCTATATATATTAATAACATTCATTACTTGCAAGAGAAAATGGAAGAAAAAATTAATTATTTGTACTCTTTAAAAATTCATAATCCTGACATTCTTTTATGTATATAAAAAGGAAAACATTCATTATAGATTTTGCAGCTGCTATGAAATCCATTTTGTAAATTGCTAAAAATATTTTACTTGAGTTATCATTGAAATACTTAATGACTTACAGATTTAGCCAAGACCACTTAGAATTGTTTTTTGTCCAAGTACGACGCAGAAATTCGTGGAATAATAATCCAAGTGTAATGCAATTTACATCTGTGATAAAAAATTCAATTTCAGTATCAGCAAATTCTAATTGTGTTTTAAACTAGACAATAAAATAGGATTTCAGTTAAGATAGTCGAAAAAAATTTTTGCAAAATGGCATAATAACATACAATGGGAAACTTCAAACAATTATACAATCGATCATGATTCTGACTCTGACTTATTTAACGATACTTTTATTACTGACAATATTTTATATTACATTTCTAATGGTAATATCGTAAAAAAAACTAATCAAAATAGTTAAATGCAGTGCTTGTATAGATAATATTATTTAGAAAGTTTTTGGTAAAAAGAATTAATTAGCAACATATGCAATATCAGTCGATTTAAAAAATAATGGAAGATTAGTATATGCATCACACAGTATTCCCAATGTAACACAGAGAATTCAAAAAGAATTCAGTCGTATGTTTCCAATTCTGAGTTCATTTTCAGATGCAAAAAGAATTCTTTAGAGTTCAGTTCGGTGAAAAGAATTCTTTTTGCACCTAAAAATGAACTCAGAATTGGTGACATACGACTGATACTTTTTTTTTAAATTCTCTGTGCTATCTGGGAATATATGTTTTTAAATTAAATATTATTTATCACAGTTAAATGGGGTTTTAATTAACCAACAATTAAAATAAACATTATTTTTGTAATTTACACAATTTGTTAGATTAAAATAATAATTATTACAAAACTTTATTGAATATTACACGCAATAACTACGTTAAATATGTGGCGGCAGCGGCCATTTTCTGGCCAGACACTATTGGGTGTAAACCATGCTGTTTGTAATAATGGTGTGTTAGCAATCTAATATAGACATCTGTGGTTGTTAATGATATATCATTATTCCGTTATTATATTTGATAGATAATATATAATTTATTATATTATTTGATAAATTATATATTGATATTATTATATTGATATTATTATATTTGACCCTTATAGAAATATCATATTAAGAATCATTGATAATTACTTATTTTCAGTATTAAAAATACTGGATAATAAGTAATTATCAATGATTCTTAGTATGATATTTCTATAAGGGGATAGATAATAGATAATAATGTGTGTATGTGTATATATATATATATGTGTATATATATACATATACACACACACACACACTTTAAAACCAAGATATAAGTGTATAATCATAAAATAAAGCAACCTGACCTATCCTAACCTAACTCTTACAAAAGGATAAATTATTTATGTGTGAAATAAATTATTATATAAAATTATTATAAAATTATAAAATCATTATGTGTGTTTACAGATAATCCCTTCATTGTGAGCACACACACAAATACGCTTCAACAAAAACGCGTAATATGCTAAAACTATACGCAATTTTTATGATATGCGCAACAGAAAACACCTAAGGGCTATCGCACACAAATTGACATAACTGTATATGCATAGCATAAGATCGTATGGACCAATGAGCATCGAATATTAAGCATCGAACACCAATATGGCGACTTAATACTCGATGCTCATTGGTACATACGGTCTTATGCTATGCATATGCAGTTATGTCAATTTGTGTGCGATAGCCCTAACGCTTCTTGGTTACGCGGTTATGCGTTACGCGAAAACTCTGCCATGGGACTACATCCTAACGCTATTAGGGCAATCCCCATGGGAACATCTACGTAGAATCCACGTAAAGAAGTCGATTCCACGTTACTTCCACTTCAATTCCATGGACGTTTCCATGAGGATGTTGGGGTGCGTTCAGATTCTTCATCCGGGTGCACTCTATTACTAGAAACACTATAGTATACGTTACATATATTATAGCACTTCTAGTAATAGAATATATCCGGGTGTGGAATCTGAACGGGGAGTTGTATGATAGAATCTGTCCCAGATAGATGTCACAGAGAATTTAAAAAGAATTTAGTCGTATGTTATCAATTCTGAGTTCATTTTTAGATGCAAAAAGGATTCTTTTCACTGAACTGAACTTTGAAGAATTTTTTTGCATCTGAAAATGAACTCAGAATTGATGACATACAACTGAATTCTTTTTAAATTCTCTGTACTATCTGGGTACTATCTAAATCGATGTTCAGTCTGTAAAATCTAGCCCCATATAGAACCTCCAGTGACTCATGTAGTTCGAAGTGGTATATATTGGGTATTTCGTTTTTAGTACCCTTATAGAAATATCATACTAAGAATCATTGATAATTACTTATTATCCAGTATTTTTAATACTGAAAATAAGTAATTATTAATGATTCTTAGTATGATATTTCTATATGGGTAAATAAATAATTTTTGATAAATAAATTTCGTTTTTAATAAATTTGGAGATAATATTATTTGATCCAAAGACAATTCCTTGACACCACTTGACTGTAAAATCTGTTAATTCTTTAATAATACAGTTGTCTTTAGAAAAAACCGTAGATAAGTACATTTTGAAGAAAAATTCCCTTCGTATGAGTAATAGGACGCTATAATAAGAACACCAGACGTAATAAGCGAAACCCAATGAGAGCTTTTTTTTTTTAAAGAGAAATTCAGGGTGTTAAGTGCAAAAGTGTCAAAAGTTCACTCCGCGAGTCGCAGTAACGAAAGTAGGAAGTGACGTCAAAATTGCCATAGAATTACGCCATAAGCTGCGTTCCGATATTCACTGCCAGTAAATGTGACATCATCGCATTACGCTGACACAAGCGTTCCGTTTTCATAAGTGTATTATCGATTATGAATAGAGAAAACGGAACAAAGCTATGAATGCAACAGCTAACGATATCACGTGGTACATAATCAAAGTTTTATCGAATTTCGATATTGATACGAGAAGAAGTGATATGTATGATTAAAATGTTCATAGGAAAAATGAAAAAAAGGATATATCAAAGACGTATCATCATAGAGTATATCAAATAACCGCAAATATTCTCAGGAAAAGCTGAAGATTCGGTGGTAAAACACCATACAAAATAAAAAAAATTTCGATATTATTAATAATAATATAGAATTAGCAGAATAAGACTATTGTTATTACCAGTATTGTACGCGTTATTGTGAAGTTATTTTATGCTTTATTATTTTTTTGCGTCTATAAAGCACAACTCTTCCATAGGCGTCGCCATGTTTCTACTGCGGATGTCTCACGAGTCACAGTAACGGAAGTAGGAAGTAACGACAAAATCTATAACGTCATATGGGCACAAAAGAGTTTCGAAAGTTTACTGTCGTGCATTTCGGAACGGCACTCGCAATGTATCGTCAGTATTGCCAGTGAATTTCAGAACATCGCTGTAGTATAGACATGTGAGTACGCTGAAAATAATTGGTGCATTCAGTACTACAACCGCTTACTGAACGCTCAGTGAGTGGTCGTGTTTCTTAGTACACCGGATGGATGCATCTAGTACTGCACTTGCTCACTGAGTGCTCAGTGAGTTCTTATATCTAATTGGTGTATATTTTTAGATCTAAAGGAATATACCAATCGGATGTGAGATTTCACTAAGCGCTCAGATCGATTGTGTATTAACATAACGTGGTGGAAATTACAAGAGCGAAGAAATTCGCTAGACATGGACCAATAAAATTATAAATATTCTAGTAAATTCGCTCATTTTTATAATTTTCATCAAATTTCTGTGATACACAATCGACCCTCAGAAGTACTTTTTATTTTCAAGTAACATATTCAACAATAGGTTATCCAATCTTTTCTTTCCAAATATCATATCTGAGTAGCGAGTCGATTAATGTTTTTATTTTCAATATTAGTGACACTGAATAGCAGAAGTCGTATTCTTGAAAAATAACGCGTACAATATTTCGATAAGTAAATATAGTAATTTGAACTATAGCTTCTCATAGAAATATCATCTGAGATATTTTTTGAGAATAAGTCCCATTCTACGATGAGTAACTTCCCTGACAGCCGAACGTAGTTAGCACGTCCTTACTTCCGAACGTAGTTAGCACGTCACTACGACGTAGTAACGTCGTAACGACGTGCTTGTAACGTTCTTGCCACGTCTGTGCAGACAGGGTTAGGCCCGGTTGCACCAACGTTATTTTGGTTTTAAGCGAGACTTAAATGTATGTCTGTCTTTATTTATTTAGAAAGTAAAGATAAAGATAGATATATGTTTAAGTTTCGTTTAAAGCTAAAATAATGTTGGTGCAACCAGGCCTTAAGCCCTAAGCCTTAAGAAATTGATCAATCAGCGTCGATTATTCTCTTCACATTTGAGTGTAATTGGTCAATTTCTTAAGGTTTAAGGCTTAAAATATCTATTATAAAATGCGACTAAACCTGCAAGGTAGGGAATTATTTATCTTCAAATAGTGCAAATTAACAACCATTTGTAAAAACACAGTTTATTTTATTTGCATATATTCAATGGTTTTTATTGTAATAGCAGGTATCTAATTATTAACTACAGTTAATAATTAGAACTACAGTAGATTCTCATTTAGCAATATCTAAAAATGCTTTCTTAATTTTCCTAGTGCACGCACTTTCTTTCTCTCTCTCTCTCACACACCCCACACTTACACACACATATACTCACGCATATATAGGATGCACGTAACACCACACACACACACACATCTCTATCTCTTCATATCGCTCTGTCTCTTTTTCCTACCCCTTTTCCTTCTCCTTCTCTCTTTCTCGCTATGTATAGCGCAGCCTCCACCGTGAACAGCGCAGACTCTGCGTCTGCAGCATCTCTCGCAAGGGATGATCTCTCGTTCAGTACCGAAAATTTATACGGCGCAAGTGATACTGAGCAAGCAAATATCTCTCATTGCGAGTCTGAAGTAGCGGACGAGTGGGTGAATCGCAGAGCAGAGATTTCCAGTAACGTCGAATGGGATAAACGCAGGGGGTCGCGTCGTTTCGCATCTGCTCAGGTTGAGGGAAAGTCGCGGAACGTCCGATTCGCACTACCGATGGCAGATCACGACAACATTTACGACGACGAGGTAATTAAATAAGTTTCCCGAGCCGCTGTTATGCGTTCCGCTTCTTTCTCGAATTGCGTTATTAATCCCGAAGAGAACAATCTGTCTGTTTTCTTTCTCGTTTTCTTGCTTTCCCTCTCTATTTTTAAATCGCTATTTTTAAATGTAACTTTGAAGGAGAAAATTTCCTCTGAGGAAATAACGCGGACAGTGGCGTAAGTGGTGCGCTGCATTAAAGAATGATCGTGTTTTTTATTTATATTTCTTCTGTGAATATCGCTAATTAATTTTCGAACGTTCGTCGAGGGTCATAAATGCGTTTGCGCAGCAACAAGTATTGTCAATACACGATAACGAGAATTGAATAAGAAAGTCAAGTTCCATAAATAATCCATTTGAAACGCATGACAGATTTGTCCTAATCAGCATAAATATTGAAGGACGATTTTAAAAACATCCTTGTTTCAAACGTCTTTTGCATGTCTTCAATGCCTATTTCTATCAACATCGATTAAACCATAATTTGCGTTTGTTTAAACTTTAACTCTCTTCAGACTAAGTCTTAAACTCAGATTTTTAATCGACGTTGATAGAAACGTACATTTCAGACGTACATTTTAGACATTTCCTGCTGTCCGGGGTTGACGCGTTCATGTCGCGATTATCGCTGTTAACAATTATTTGCGCTCGAAATGAGGAACATCCCGTATTTGTCATTATTACTGTTAACAATAATACAATCCACATTCATCGTATGAGCTTTACGTTTCACGCGATAACCGGACAAAATTCGCCGGCAACATCCCTAAATTCGCGAGTCGCGTGACTTTTTTCTCAAGCGCTCCAAGCTTCCCACGTAAATCATTCTCCGACGAACAAGCACAAAAAATATCGACGTATCGCGAGTGCGATACGGATAAACGTGTCATCGCGACATCTTCCTACGATATTGCCCCGCGCAAAATGCGAAACTATCACTTAAGTATGTTATATGCGCGCGCGCGCGCGCGCGGACATGCCGTTTTATGTCGAACACGGCGAGATTAGACATCTCAGGTCCTGACCTGAGAGGCTGAGCGTGCAAAATTATCAGAACTCCCCGGGTCGGATGCGTACTCGAGCTCTTGTTTCCAAGAGCGCAGCGATGAAACGCTGAAACGTTTCTTTCCCCTGGAGAGAGCAGCTGCCTGACGCACAGCGCAGCGGCTTCTGTCTCTATCGATTTCAGCCACGGCAGCCGACCATCAGCTATTCGAGTCACGACACTCCTATAATCGGCAACTTGTCTTCCTTTTTTCGTCGTGATATGGCCGATCATCGGTCATTTTTCGCTTGCCATGTCCCTAATAGCGCAATTCATCGGGGCAATGTCGACTGCAAATTAGGATATACTCAATATTGGTCCAATATTGTAAAATACACGTCTTGCATTTTATAGCCAATACAGAATTCCGAATATTGGCAATTTATTTGTCACCAATATTGACTACATATTTAGATAACACAGAGAATTAAAAAAGAATTCAGTTGTATGCCACCAATTCTGAATTCATTTTTAGATGCAAAATGAATTCTTTTCACTGAACTGAATCCGAGTCGAAATTTTAATGCTACTTTGACGCTTAAGGATAGTTTATGTCTACTTAGACGGTTTATAGCCTAGGTAAAACCTACCTTGACGATATTGATACTCATTAACTTCTCTTTTGAACCTTTAACTCTACTTTGTCAAAAGTTTGACGCTACTTTGACGCTCTTAAAAATAGTTTGAGTCTACTTAGATAATCTACAACCTAGATGAAACCTATTTTGACCTATATTGACACTCATTTCCGAGTCGAAATTTTGACTCTATGTTGAATCTTAAATTCTATAAAATACATATATTTTGTGTAGGAGCTAAAGCTTCTAGAGGTTCGCAATTGAACCTACTTTATTTCCTAAGATCCTACTATTATACAATCTACTTTGACGCTAAAGAAAGCGAAAGCGAAAATTTCAAACATCATCAGGATCAAAGTAGGAGTAAATTATATCATTAGAATTAAACCTACTTTGCTATCTTAGCTCCTACTGCGGTGTAGAATTCAAGGTTCAATATAGGGTCAAAATTTCGACTCCGAAGAATTCTTTTTGCATCTGAAAATGAACTTAGAATTGATGACATACGACTAATTCTTTTTGGATTCTTTTTGAATTCTCTGCGCTATCTGAGTATTGATCCAATGAGAGTTATATTGAGCCAATGTACTCCCAATGTATACCAATATTAGTATAATCATGTTGTGCAATATTGACAATTTATTTACATTTTATTTATAACCAATATTGGGCCAATGTAACACTAATGAACTGTGCTACTAGGGGGTGTGTCTCTTGTGTCTTCATTGTCAACGATGAGGAAAATGCGACGGAAGAATGGTCGGACAGACGCACGCATTTATAAACGAACAGACGATTCGAAGCGTGCACGAAGCGACTTCCGTTCTTCTCATTTCTCACGATGGATCGTTCCGTCGATGATCTAACATTCATCACGGCTGACATTCTTACCCGCTGCTATTTCACGTGTCTAATGAGAGCGCGTCGGTGACGTCGTAAAAGCGCGCGCGGGGATACATAATTCGCTAAACGTTGTTTACGCTCTAATGGATTCTCGCTTGTTCTTGTGGACCAAGGTGGTCTTAATTAGTTAAAATGTGGGAAATACTCACCGCGTAGGGATGTCAAGAGCGACAAATACGAGAGTATTTACCCGAGCAGAAGAAAAAATTGTGTTGACGTCGAAATGACGAGAAAGTGATCAAATCGTGGTTAAAAAGTGAGTTTTCAATTATCTTCTCGTCATTTTGACATCATTTTGATGTTGTCGTGATTTTTTATTCTGTCTGAGATTATAAACTCACTTTTTTATCATGATTCGATCATTTTCTTGTCATTTTTGGTCAAAATAACGAACAACCTAAGTAAAACAAATAGTCAAAATTATATTGACTTATTTTGAGTCACTGACGTCATTTTGATATAAAAATGACGTAAATTTGGTCAATATCTGCACGGAAAAAAAAGATCTGCTACATATGGACAACTAACATAATTTGCTATATTAGTCACTTTTTCTTTGTTGCAGGAACTAATTTGCTTGCTATGATAACAAGAAAATTTGCTCCTGTAACAAAAAAGTAGCTAAAGCAGTAAATTATGTTTAGTTGTTCATCTGTAGCAAATTCACTACGTCAGCCATTTTTTGTTGTTGTAGAAGCAGACTTTCTTGTTATCATAGCAAGAAAATAGGTTCCTGCAAAGAAAAAGTAGCTAATACAATGAATTATATTTAACTGTCCATATGTAGCAAATTAGTTTGCTGCTGCAGCAAATTAATTTTTTCCGTGTGGTCAAGATGACGTCAGATTGATATTATTTTGATTATCTGTTCTACCTGAGTACGAGATAGTCCGGTTGCGAGGTCGAATTGCGTCGGAAATTCTGCCCGGTATGGACGTGGTGGAAATATCTCACCTTAGATTAAGATTTTATTAATATTCTGACGTAGTCGGACGCGCGCGCGGAACTCCGCGCTCTTATTTTTAACGAGCGTGTGCCTCACGCTGCACCACCACACGGAGCCGGAACGATACGCGGCATTCGCGCGCGGCACGATGACCCGGTTACCTGACATTAGCGTTAGTAAGGACCTTTGTGACAGGAGCTAGTTTCAGCCAACCCGAATCAAAGGAACTGGCGCGGGATTCTAATAGCGTTGCTCGTGATCGTCGCCGTCCTAGCTCTTATCGTTACATCCGTTGCTCTGCTTACACCTCCCGATGACGGCCCGAGGGTGCGAGGAGCGCGATTACGCCTCTCCGAGGTAAGTAGCGGTCCAAACTGCAGTTTCTCTCACGGTTTTATTCGTCGCCGGAAGAACGATGCAAAAAATGTATCTTTGGTAATAAAAAAAAGTCTTAGATTAATTACAAACATTGATTTAATAAAAACAAAAATAAATACGAAGCAGCACCTCTTTCTGCTCAAATTACTTATTTCCTAAATTTCCTTAAATAAAGTTTTATCTTAAAGGTGAAGTAACAATCGAGTCATTCGAGTACTCGAGTAATATTTCATTCGTACAAAATAAATTTTCCATTTTGAATCAAGTATTTTCAGTTGAAATTGAAGGGAGGACCCAGTGCGCAAAAAATCACTGATAAATACACAAATATATTTAATAGCGTATAACATTTTTAATATATAGCTGTTAACGTTCAACATTATTATAAATGAATCCGACACTTCACTATTTCTAAAACTATTTTACAATATTGAAAAGGATCACATGATAATATTTTTTAAATGTTTTTTAAAGATATTAAGCAAAAATGTTCACAAAAGAGAGATATATAAAAACAACATTTAAAGCTATCTAATGTTTTTTGTTTATTGGGAATTTAACGTATTCTATCCGTCACAGGAACAAATTCATTTTAGTCAATTGAAACATTCATATGTACGATGTCAAATCTATTCGAATAAAATATTCATTCTTATTCCGTTTTAAAGGGTAATATTTCACTCTTCATTTCAAAGAAATCTCTCTCTAGAGAATATACTAATCACAAATTATGTATTATATACAGATTATTTCAATAAGTAACTATTCTTTGATGAAACATTGTTGTAACAATATTCAGTAACAACATTTGGTAGTTTAATTATTTATTTAATAATATATAGTTTTTAACGTTCGTATCGACATTATTATGAATAACTTCAATGTGTGTGTGTGTTGTGTTTCAATATTTCTAAAACATTTCTACAATATTAGGGATGGCATTATCCGATAATACTATGAAATTTATAAAATATATTAGCTCAGCTAGCACAAGTCATAACATGACTTGAAATCATATCGAATACATCCTTTTCAGAAAAGTAATTACTAGTAATTAACTAAAGAAACAGTAGTGATTAATCACTTTTCAATGATTCAGTGATTATTTAGGGAATTATTATATATAGTACATTTTCTGTTTATTTTTTTACAAATTGACCTATCAGAATGAAACAATCTAATGCTTGATTGTTTTGTTTAAATAATAAAACATTTAGTATTTCATATTTTGTGTCGCTACGTAGTTTCGATCTTGTCGTCATCCTTTCTCATATCGCGTTAGGATCGTCATCCTTTCTCATATCGCGTTATCCGCTGCTTAATCTGAATAATCAAACTAAAACTTATGAAGTCAATGAGCTATGACGAATTACTTGAAATACTTTATTGAATTATGATTATAATATGCTCTTGTATCGTTCAAACACTTAAAATCGCATATTTGTTGAGAAACAATACGACGCAACGTTAATCGAAATGTAACTGATATTGTTATAATGTATATCAGCGAACTCCATTAACGATATAATTGCTCTTAAATTTTCAATTAAACATTATGACGAACTAAGGCAGACAATAAAGTAATTTGAAAAATATAAGATATGAAACAATTCATATTAATTATAAGAAAGTCGATACTTATTTATCTCGTTATTAGAGAATAATTTATTCAATACTTTATTAGAAAAATCTAATAACACATTAGTAATTATCTCTGTCGCTGTAATCACTGAATCACTCTGTAACATTGATAACCTTGTAATTTAAATACTCAAAATCATTTGCTAGTAGTAAAACTACTGTACAATAGTAATTTATTACTAACCAATCAATAATACATTTGTAAGGAATTTAAAATGTTTTGGGACATTTCCCAAGATGTCCTGAATATTTCTGGGATGATTTTAAGACATTTAGTGTTATTTGAGAAGTGAATGAAAACGATTCAAAAGATATGCAAAATTAATATTTTAGAATGTTGAATTAATGTTCTTTGTTTACTGGAACGGCGTATCTGTTGACCTTGGTTAGTTCTAAATTTCGAGAATAGTTCGATAACAAAGCAGTTATCTCTCCAATGAGACCATCCGAAATTCATGGAATAATCGCAAGATTGATTCGGGGATGTATTCGTGCTTCTCAGGTACTATCCGGCGAGCTATCTCCTTTATTATTCAACGGATCCTGGGCGCGTAACTATCACATATGCTACCGTGACCCTTGGGGTGGTATTTCCTTGTTGGACGCCTCGGATACGAACATCGTGTCCCGCAGTTTAATGCCGAACGAAACCTTCGTGAGTATCCGCGATCGATTGTCTGTTTACGGTGTGTTATGCGTATCAGGAAATAAATAAACGCATCGACTCTCTTTTCTTCTTTTCCCACAGAGACGATTGAATCCTGCAAAGTTCTCCCTGTCGCCAGATAAGAAGTACTTGCTCCTTGCTCAAAACGTAAAGAAGTTGTTTCGCTACTCATATTTAGCGCAGTACGTCATTTACGACGTCAATACACGGTTAGTGTAATTCGAATGAAATATATCGATTATCAGCGACCTCAATAATTTCTTTTAACTCTTTGAGTCCCGATTTTTTATTTTAGTGATATTCCAGACAGTACAAGATTTTCAGGAGATATCCTGGGATGTTCATAGAACATAGAGACATTCTCAAAGCGTTTTTATGATGTCCTGTGGAAATATGTGTCGTTTGAAATAATTTATTTTAACAAAGGAATGTCAAATAAGTGTAAAAATATTGTTTAAAAAATTTAATTTGAAGAATAGGAAAAAATTAAAAAAAATATCGTAAAAATATTGAAATTGATGAAAAAATAAAAATATTTTTTCAAAATACAGTACCCTCCATAGGTTTGGAAACACAGATAAAAATAAGGATATTAAAATGGATATTTTATTATATAATTCTGTTTCGCGTTTACTTTTATAAGATCGGCATTTATGTCATTTGATAAAGCGAAGTTTAAAGTTTAAGAATCCACTTTCTGTATTGCTGTGTAATGAAGTTTAATGGTGTCATAAGCAACCGAAATCAAAATGCTCAATTTTACTTTAACCCTTAATAACGAAATATACGGAAACACAAAATTGTAAAGAAATTTTTTCAGAAAGTAAATTGTATAAAAAACTTCAATCTTTTACACAGAAGAAATTAAAATTTTCTCAGATTTTTTTTTGTATTTGTGGCATGTGTTAAATTGAAAAGAAAATTTTTCATTTTGTTTATTTCGTTTTCATAAAGGTCAAATTACACTAGTGATTGGCGATTGACGATTGAAAATTACATTTTGACGAATCAACGAGCTTCAGTCTTGACTTCCCAGATAACACAGAGATGAACAGAAGTTCCTACAGAATTCATTTTAAAGAATAGATATAGAACTAGAAAAATCAATACCCGAAGAATTCTTGAAGAATTAACCACAATAAGTTCGTCTTGAAATATTCCTTAGGACTTTATTATAGCGATTACTTTGCGACTTAATTCCTAGAACACTTTGAGAATTCGTGAGGAATTAGGACTAAAAGCAGAGAACGAGACGTAAGCGACGTAATCGTAGACGTAAAGTAAGGCAGAGGAAAACGTAAACGTAAAGCTAATAGCCTTTCATGACTTATGTTTACGTTTTTTTCTGCCTTATTTTACATCTATGACTACGACGCTTACGTCTCGTTCTCTGCCTTAGCCCTAAATGTTTTGTTTATAGCAACTATTTTTTGCGCCTATATTCAGTACAGTGAGTGTATAATAATTGATTTACATATTTACATATAAATTGTTTAATTTATTGTTATTCATAGTTATTTATATTTTGTGGAATTAATTATATAGTTTTATATAATAGGGCAAAGAAAGGGAATTGGTGTTAAAATAGCTTTTCATATATAAAATGTTCACTTGTATCAATAATAAATAGATTTATGCGAAGTATATTTTATCCTTAAGTTTGTATTCATGTTTCTAAAATTCATATACAGTTCTAACAAATTCAATCGCATTATTTAAAAGCCACTTATTCTTAGATTTTGAATTACATATTTGAAAGTGCGATTTACTTACATAGAACAGTACATACCCAGCGAAAAATAATTCGTTGATTGACGTCAAAATGACATCAAATAGATGTTGAAATAGACGTTGAAATCGTCAAACCGACGTCAATTTGATATCATTTTGATGTCAATCAACGAATCATTTTTCACTAAGTATATAAATGTCACAAACATAAAGTCTTAAATAGCTCAGTGGAAAAAGCGGTTGTCTGGGGAAGACGACCCGAGTTCGATCCCAGCTGAGTTGGATGTTTTTCATCTCATATGGCATTAAAAGCATCCACACAACAACAGATACACACAAGCACACCCGGCCAAAGTTCCTGACTTTTCTTTTGTGTGGATGCAATAAAATTTATTAAATCCGAAGAAATCTTTTTGAGTTGAAGTAATTCTATATAAATATTCTAAAAAGTTCTGAGGAACTCCAATCATGGTGCATGTAACTTCCTCTTTAAATCATTCTTATAGTATTCTTCCATGAATTCCTAAGAAAATACAGGAAAGGAGAAAACTTTAGGAATACTTAGAGAATTCATCGTGCTATCTGGGTTGCTTTGTTCCAATTGGATTTTGGTTCCTCGTGACATCATTAAACTTCAATGCATAGCAATACAGAAAGTGGATTCTTGAACTTGAAACTTCGTTCTATCAAATGACATAAATGTCGATCTTGTAAAGGTAAGCGCGAACAGAATTATAATAAAATATCCATTTTAATATCCTTATTTTTATCTGAGTTTCCAAACTTATGAAGGGTACTGTATATAAACTATCACTAGATAATTCTAAAAGTGTGCTATTAATGTACTATTAATATAAATTATATAATGGGAGAAAGATCAATCAAAAGAGATTTTTATCTTTAGAAATATTATATATGTATGTTCTTTTTTTTTAAGGATACGACGGGATTCAAAGAGTTATCATGTTTTTAAGTAACGAGTGTCATATATATGATGCACAAACTGATTCTGATAAGAGATTACTCATGATAACAGTGTGAAAGTATGATGATGATAATTTTTTATTCTATACGCATACAAATAAAAATTAAATTTGTCTTATATTATTATATAAAAAAAAAAATATTTGATTGCTTTGTGCATTATGCTTTATGTAGGCACAAATTCATTTTATCTTTGTTTCTCACTGGATGTTAAACAGAAATGGAATGATGTTCCGCTTCGACGCGATCGCCAAAATGGAACTTATCTATTTATAAACTTTTGTGACAAAAACTTTCCCAAATAAATAGTGATAATAAATATGTTAATATCAATAATTTCTTTTTCTGAAAGAAATATCGTTAATTACATCAAAGCTAATTAAATTAAATCTCTATAATCAATATTTCTTTACAGGGAATGCATAGCGTTAACTCCTTATCCTGAAAAGGACGTTCATCCGTATCTTTTACTGGCGCAATGGACTCCACGTGGCAATGGGATCGTTATGGTACAGGACTACGATATTTACTACAGGACGAGCCCTATGAGCAACATCGGTTATCGCGTAACCAACACCGCCGTGCCTGGAATATTGTCAAACGGCGTGCCGGACTGGTTGTACGAAGGTAAGACGGTTTGATTCCAGAAGGCACAAATTTCTAAAAGATATCTTCAAAATATTTAAAGGAGACCTAACAAGATTGATAATTATACATATATATATATATATATATATATATATATATATATATATATAAATTAATATATATTAATTTATTCAATATACACACACACACACATATATATATACATATATATATATATATATATATATATATACAC
>NW_022639484.1:983102-1036895 GCF_010583005.1 Odontomachus brunneus | reverse complement strand
TATATATATATATACACTGAAGGAAAAATTAGCTTAAAATTAACAAATATTTCTTTGATGGGTGGGTAAATATTAACATATTTATTTAAATTCTCTTTATTTAAATCAAATATTGTTTACCTGATTTAAGTAAACAATATTTGGTTTAAATAAGGAGAATTTAGATTTAAATAAATATGTTAATAGCACCCATCAAAGAAATGTTTGTTGATTTTAAGCTAATTTTTCCCTCAGTGTATATATATATGTGTGTGTGTATGTATAAATTGGATAAATTAATATATATATATATATATATATATATATATATATATATATATATAACTAAGTTAAGTTTAAAATTAACGGCTTATAAAATTAACTTAGTTAAATTAAAAATATTCAAGACAAGGGTAAGAATCGAACGCTTATATGAGTGCGTATATTATCAACTGAGATATTTTTATATCAATATATAAAAAAGATAATAAGTTAAAATTAATGCTTTTTAATATCTAAATTAAGAATTAACTTATTTAAAATTAACTAAGATAAATTGAAAGTTATTAAAGACTTAACTTTAAGTAATTAACTAGTTATTACACTGGTTATAAATATAGTAAAATTTCGCTGAAAGGATAAATTAACAATTGCAATTGCATTATTAATTCAGTTTGCAAACAGTGTCATCATACTCAAGACGCATGGAAGTCATTAATTTTATTGTTACAAACATAGAAAATTAGATTTGGTGTAATGTGTATACTATTAAATTTTCCAGCGAAATCTTGTTTTTATTGGTCAAAATCAGTGAGATATAATACAAAACGGAACTGTAAAGTAGGAGTATATTTTTTTGAAAATTGATGGATACTTATTGATTATTGTTTACGAAGTATTCCTTTTACTGATGCAATCAGAAACATCTTTATTTATTTACTTTAGGATATCAATTACGCAAAATTACGTACAAATATTACTTATTTAATTTATAGAGGAGATATTACATAGCGCAGAAGCGGTCTGGATGTCATCGGATGGTCACTTGATGCTTTACGCCTCGTTCAATGACTCCCTCGTGGAGGAGATGCACATTTCTTGGTTCGGGGAGGGGAATAAGGCACTGTATCCTGATATACGATCCTTACGGTACCCAAAGGTATGTCACGCACTTGAGAATTCATTGCGATGTTCTCGTGAAGTTTGATTTCTTTTTCGTCGTTTGTCTCTGTCCTACAATGATTTTGTTTTCTAGCCTGGAACACCAAATCCTTCGGTACGATTGTACGTTGCTGATCTAGTCGACCCGAATAACATTCATACGAAGGTAGTGAAACCGCCACCTATCATCGAGCATGTGTGAGTTTATTTATCCGGCTTAGAATATTCCTTGCGCCGCGTAGTTTTGACAATTACTTTGCAACTTGACGAGATTGTTAATCTCCCTGCTTAAAACGATGGATTACATGCAAAACAATAAGATTACATTATATCCAGTCTGGATTTCAATGTGAATCAATTACCATCTTATTTATTTACGTTGGTCTAGATTTGAAATTTAAATTAAACCTTATACAATGTTATTGTTTTGTATTAATTATTTTAAACAGGGCTGTTACTATATACGTCGTTTTACTAAGAAAACCCAGTAAACAAAGAACATTAGACTAACAACCAGTAAAACATTAACTAATAAACATCAATGTTATCATTTCCCAGTCAATGATGTAAATGCAATACAATGTATGTTGGATGTAACAGTTACATTGTTGAGTGGGAACTTATAATATTGATATAATGTTACTGTCAATTCGTGCTAGGTTTCTTGAAAAATGTTGACTCTATGTGTATTTTTTAAACGTTCTCTTCTCTCTTAATATTTCGATCATATTTCAGAGATATTACCGAATAATACGATCCTTTTGAATATTGCAAAAATATTTTAGAAATAACGCCGAAGTTATTTGTGATGATGTTGATACAAACTTAAGCTGTTAAAAACTACACACTATATAATGTTATATTATCGAATATCGTTGCGATAATGTTCTATCAATGATTCTTTGCTCACTGGAAAGACATTTTCGCTATTTTATGCTTCGTAATTTTACATTATATATAACGTAAAATATCCGCAGAATGTAGAATGTTTTTTACCGATTGATTCGACGCTGATATAATAGAGAGCCTGTTTGCCGTAGAATCTGTTTGCTATTTCGAGAGCGAGAAGATAATGGTAGTAGTTACATCTCGTTACTAGTTTAGCGTTTTCTTCAATTTTGAGACGGCTATCCTATCCGTCCGTCTCGTATAAGCTAACATTAAGATAGATGGACTTCTCAAATGCGCCATTGTCTCTCCCGTCAGGGATCATTACTTCTCAACCGCTTCTTGGGTGTCTCTGACAGAAGTCTGCATAACGTGGTTGACGCGCGCCCAGAATCTTTCAGTGGTGACCATCTGTAAGAGTCCAATGTGGCACTGTCAGGTTCGTGAGTGCCTTCTATTTTTATCTTGGAAACACTCTCTAAATTTCCTCGAGCGAAATTTCACTCAAAAAGTAGAAAGTTTAATGTTTGCCAGGTGCTACGACAATCACTCAAATTGATATACGGAAAACTTTATAGTAAAAATTATTGTTCAATTTTGTAACTCTGAGGAATATATACTTAACCACATATATACAAATGATTCGTCGAAATGATCATTAGTGTCGAAAGTGGTTGATTTGAAATTTCGACATTCTTAAACAATTAAATATATAGGGAATTTAATATATAAGGGTAATACCGAACAAGGTGGCCAAACTTCGATACCGTATTTTATTCTTCTTAAGGATGAAAAAAAGTCATATAAACATAGGTTTGGAAACTCGTCCTTTTCGAGACATAAATTAGTAGAGGAGGATCAATTGCTTGGCCTGCACGCTCCCCTAATTTAATTCCTTTAGATTTTTATTTATGGGGACATATCAAAAGTTTAGTCTATGATAATACTATTGATAGTCTGGAAACACTCAAAAACCAGATTACTGCCGCATTTGATAAAATTCGGAATACACTAGGAATTTTTGAACGTCTTTAACAATCTCTGCAATGTCGATGTGAAGCGTGTATTGTTGCAAATGGAAATCATTTCCAGCAATTTCTTTAAGTAAGCTCTAAACATTCCTACAATACTCAATTATAAACAAAAAAGTATTTATATTTCGAAAAGGACGAGTTTTCGGACCTATGTTTATATGACCTTTTTTCATCCTTAGGAAGAGTAGAATATGAAGAAACCGAAGTTTCACCTTGTTCGGTATCACCCTGTATATGTTTGAATGTTTAAATGTTTGAATGTTCACATTTTATATTTTAATATATCCATATTCTGGTAAAACTCCTGTTTAAGGAAGGCTGCTCCTCTTGAAGATGACCTTTATAACATATGTCAAAGTCAAGGTCATTGAAGCAGCCTCCCCTAAACAGGAGTTTTACCGTTTTGAGTGAAATTCCACTTCAAATAATTTAGAAAGTATGCAACCTTTTGTTACTTGAAAAAGGCAAAATTTTCGACGCAAATTTCGAATTACTTTTGACATTAACAACGTCAAAATGACGTTTCGACGAATTATTTCTCACTGGAATATTGATATTCTGTTTTAATTTATTATTCTTCCATTTCGTATATGCTATTTATATTTAAAAAATTAAAGTCTATTTTTCAAGTTTCTTAGAGTGAAATTGCACTCAAAAAGTAGAATGACAATAAAGTCATTCGAATTCGAGTGATTTTTTACTTATACACCCACGTAACACAAAGCACTTGCAAAGCGCTCATATAACGTTTTTATAGCAGTAAGACGCCTGCAAAAGCGCTTTCTAAGCGCTTTGCAGACGCTGCTGTGTTACTTGGACAGTGTATCCAAATACGTACGACCCTGTGTAGAGTGAATTCTTCATTTTTAATCGTCAAGTGAACATTTTCACTCTAAATTAAAGAGTCTGAGTTAAGTGTGTCTGATGTATTTTATCGTCATAAGACCAAATCCATTTTAATTGATTCAAATATTTATTTATTTTTTTTTTTTGGGAATACGTCATTTTTTGTACAATTACGCATTTAACATTTTTACAATTATACAGATTAGATAAGATTGATGTGTTACAACCAAGTCTAAGACGAACGTGATCTTAAAGGAAATATTAAAAAAAAAGTAAAAATGTACAAAAATATTAGATGCTTACAAAAATTCGTAAGGTCACAAATAGATGGCTGCAGCAGCGACTTAGTAGTTGTTTTCTTTTAAGTTGCTTTTTAATTTTTAAATGTTGGCCATACTCGATTAGAATTAATGTTTGACATTCTATAGTTCCGAACAAATCGTTATGTTAACGCGATTGAAGATAGAACCAGATAAAGTTTATTTTCGCCACTAATTGCTTTACCACTTTAGTCGAAGTGAAACTGCTGCAATAATTAAAAGACTAATTTGTGAGACTTATGGAGAGAATATTGCGTCTGTTACTGTTTGTGAGAAGTGGTTTAAAAGATTTAAAGCCGGTTATTCCAACTTCTTGATAAGTTAATTGACAGTTAATTCATGTTTGTACTTGTTTTTCCTTCAATTTAGATAAAGACATATATATAATTTAATTATCAGTTAAATTACTAAGAAGTTGGCTCTTAGAAATGATGATTATGATGTCAACGACAAGTCATGTTCTGCTCACCCAAACGAGATGGAAAACAACGAATTGGAAACATTGTTCGAGGAAAACTCAGCTCAAACATTAAAAGAACTTGCAGGACAGCTTGGAGTTGATAAATCAATAGTATAATTATATTTCGCCATTTAAAAGCAATGAGAAGTAGAAAGATGACTTTCCCATGAACTCTCTATAAACGCGATTGCGAACCAGTCCTCCTTATCCTCTGTCTTTCATTGCTTGCTAAGCACAACAAAGTTTTTTTGTGGAAAATAATTACGAATGATGAAAAGTGGATCTATTTTGACAATGCTAAATGTAAAAAGTCATAGATTGATCCCGATCAACCATCGAAATCAACAACAAAACGCAACATTCGATCATAAAATTTTCTCGTGTAATTGTGTAAGGATTTTCTGGTGGAACTAGCAAAGAGTACTTTATTATGAACTATTACTGAACTACTACCAAAATGGATAGTCATAGGTAATCGCTAAAGTCAACAATTATGACGTTTGAACCAAAGTCATGAAAGAAAAACGCCGTCAAATAACCGCAAATCAACGCAAAGTCATTCTGTTTTACGACAACGCTAGGCCTGCTGTTGCAATTAAAAAGATTTATTTGAGTTAGACTGGGAAGTTCTGCCGCATCCAGTGTACTCTCCCGATATCACCCCATTTGATTTTAACTATTCAGATCGATCCAGCACGGTTTATCTGATATACAGTTCAGAAATGCTGAAAAAGATGCAAAAATGGATCGATTAATGGATTGCCTCAAAAGATGAGGCATTTTATCGATGGGAGATCAAACTATTGTCCAAAAGATGGCAAAAGATTATTGATAGCAACGGCCAATACTTTGATTAAAATATTATGTCATCTCATTGTTATTAATAAATGAAAATGGCTTCAGTATTCATAAATAGAACAAGTCAGTCATGAGAATATCAAGATGACATTATTCTTTGGTCAATTTTTACAAATCATTGTGACGACAAAATGACCCACCGACAACATCAATTCATAACATTATCAGGATATCAAGATAATACAAAATGATCTTGTTTTACAAAGCAGTTAATACAAGATATATTAGAAGCGCAGGCTCAAATAATATTGAATGAATATCAAAGAGAAAGAGAGAGAGAGAAGGGGGAGAAAAGGGGAGAGAGAAAATCTTTTTTATACCAAAATATGTTGTGTAACAGTAATAAAAAATATATAAAAATTTTGAAATATTATATATCAAACAAAATATATTACAAAATATATAATTATATTATATATATTGTATATATATATATATATATATATATATATATATATATATATAAACATTATATATCAAACAAAATATAACAATCAATACTTATTAAATAACAAAAATACTTATTAAGCTTATTCCTAATTTTCTCATGTCTTGCGACTGCTCAGAATTAAAGATTGGTTTCACACACATACATATATACACACTTCAACGTTAGCATATCCCTCTTTCCAGTAGCTTGGATCTTGAGCGGCGCGCGACCGGTTACCACCTATCCATGTACTGACCGTGCCAAGCGTTGCTTGAACTGACCATCGAGTAGCACGCGGTAATTCCAATGGCTCTTATAATGCTCTTATAAATTATATTATATATCAAACAAATTAATTAAATTATAATTAAATATATCAAACAATAATTAAATTATATTTATATAATATATCCTTATACTGTTTAT
Source organism: Odontomachus brunneus (assembly GCF_010583005.1). Lineage (NCBI taxonomy): Eukaryota > Metazoa > Arthropoda > Insecta > Hymenoptera > Formicidae > Odontomachus > Odontomachus brunneus. Next base: position 1,030,493 of record NW_022639484.1, on the reverse strand, counting down.
AGAACATAATAATATATTTATTGTCAAACATTGAAACAACATAATTACGTAATTATGTGATATTACAAGTCCGTTATTTCAAACTGCTTCCTGACGCCGACCATAGTGTGACGTAAAATTCATCACTTTGATATTTCTATTTATTTGTAACTTATTTGTTTTACTTGGGATCATACGAACTTTTGCAAGCACTTAATAAAAGAAAAGTTAATAACACACCGTTAATTTAATGGATAAACAGACAAAAGATAATGCTAAACAGACAAAGATAGCAGACAAAAGAAAATGCTTAAAAGAGTTTACTGCTCTCAAGAAGAATCACACAATTGTAAATTATGACACGAATAATTAATAATTTGGAAGATAGAATCAGCATTATAAGTTAGATTTGTACAAACGAGGTCCCGGTAAAGTAGGATTGTATGAAGCGATGTAGAACGCGTATTAAAATTAATTCAAGTAAGTAAATATGAACAATCAATATTACTACTAATTATTTTGTAAAAAAATATAGTACCCATCAATCGCCTGCGACTAGCATTCACTCGTATAAAGTCAGAATCCATTTTAAGACTCTTAACCTTGTTGAGGAATTCTTGATTAATGATATCAGAAGCGAGAAAATATACGTTAAGAATTCTTGCAAAACACGTTGAAATAAAAATGTATCTATAAAATAATACTTGATTAATTAACATAGTCCAAACATTTCCTTTTTTTCAAACAATTATTAAATAATCGTAAAATTAATGTGACGTGCAACTTTCCTTTTTAACCTATCTTTTTTCATGATTTAGTCATATTAATTTCACAACTAATTTACTAATAAAAAGGAATAAAAGGTTGTAGTTGGAATAAAAAAAAAGTGTTCGGACTATTTTATAGATCTGCTCAATTGATTGCAAGTATCATTTTGTAAACATATATCATTTTATTTCAATATATTTTGCAAGAATTTTTAACGTGTATTTTCTCACTTCTGATGTTATTAATTAAAGTAACCGCGGCGAAGGATCAGGAGCTTTAAATTTGAGTGTAACATTCTTTATTACAATTTCGAATAGCAATTTCTTCACTATGTCTTCGAATGAATTTTCACTTGTTTTGAGTGAGATTTCGTTCCAAAAAAATTTAGAGAGCACGATAATTTTATAGACGCTGCATCTAGCGTTTTTGAAGTTACGAATGTGACAAATATTGCAGCATGTGTTTTCTTATCTCTTTGTCTTTTTAATATTTCTTCTAATATAAAAAATTCATCTCTCATAATTCCTTTACACAACCCGAGCAATATAATTCCTCCCGCAAGAAATTATTATTTACTACCAACATCCTTGCGTGGCTCTTATTGGCCAAAATTGATTTCTGTTGATTGAATTTCAGATTCAGATTGGATCTCAGATTGAATCTCAGTGTATTGAATATCTTAATATAATTCCGTTTATACAATCTAGATAATATTTCCTTGTTCTAATAATTTTAGGAAATACAAAGGATAACGGGCGAGGGTCGCGGATGGGTGGACACTCCTCCGGAGGCTCCCCTTTTTTCGACAAACGGCAGCAGTTATGTCGCAATAAGTCCTGTGAAAGACGGACCGGCGGGATATTACAAGCATATAATTTGGACGAATGTGCTTCGCAAACAAGTAGTGCCTTTGACGCATGGCAAATTCGAAGTCGTCAGGATTTTAGTATGGGACCAAACGAACAATACTATGTGAGCGAGTAATCTGCGATTAATCGATTTATATCCATTTCTCTACCAACGTCAATTAAATAATCTTAATCTGAGTTTAAGCTTTTATTTGAAGAGAGTTTAAATTCAGATTAAAGTTTAATCAACGTTAATAGAAATGCCCTGCTTAAAAACTCCGATAAGGCCCAGACAGTCACAAGATCTCCAGAAGATGGCTTGAGAACATTTTTAGAATGTAGTGACATTTTCAAAACGTCTTCAGGATGTCCTATGGAGATCTATGGTGTTTAAGGGACTGATAGAAATATATATATATATATATATATATATATATATATAAAAGTTTGATTGAAATATTATACTTTATCTGAACTCATAATTTCTATCAATTTCAATTTTTTCACATTTTAATTTATATAAGAAAGTTATCAATTTCTTTCGTTTCATATTTGTGATATTTGTTTATCGTGATACATTTTTATATACTAATAATTAAATGTTAAATATTAAATAATTAAATAATAATAATTAAATGTTTAAATATTAAAAGATTCTCATAAAACAATCTAAAGTTCCGAGAGCACGGCCTGTAAGAGTTTACTCGTAATTCTTTGATGCAACTGCCAAATGGAAATACTTACGGAAAGATCTCGTTTGTTTGAAACAAGTCAAACGTACAAACGCATCGAATTATCCTTTGGTTTTAATTTCAAACGTACGCGGTGAATCTTTCTTGTTCAAATTATCCTTTATTCCCAATTTATTTCCAACTGGGAACACTTTGTTTTCGTTGCGATGTTTTCGTCTCTTAGGGTGCGTCTACATGAAGCGCACAAACAGTGAACAAACGGCGAAGCGAACACGGAAAAAAAAGATCTGCTACATATGGACAACTAACATAATTTGCTGTATTAGCCACTTTTTCTTTGCTACAGGAGCCAATTTTCTTGCTAGGATAACAAGAAAATCTGTTCCTGCAACAAAAAAGTAGCTAAAGTAGTAAATTATGTTTAGTTGTCCATCTGTAGCAAATTTGCTGCATTAGCTACTTTTCTTACTGTAGGAGCAAATTTTTTTGTTATCATAGCAAAGAAATAGGTTCCTGCACCAAAGAAAAAGAAGCTAACGCAACGAATTATGTTTAACTGTCCATATATAGCAAATTAGTTTGCTGCTGCAGCAAATTCTTTTCTTCCGTGAACAGATGTTCAGATGTTCGCATTCGCATTTGTGAATCATTCGGTGGTTTTTTGTTTGCACCAAACGTTCACATCCCGTTCGCATTGCGCACGAACTTTGCTTTTGTATATTTGTACACGTCCGTGTATTTGTACGCGCTCGGCGGAAAAATAACGCTTTTAAGTATATATTTCTTTCTATCATAACAATGTTGTCGAAACCTTGATGGGTTCAAATTTGACTTCTGGTTGAGGCAATATTTTTCGCAACACAAAATTAAGTGAATAAACAATTCCATTGATTTAGTTTATTTGGGAATGGGAAAAGGAGAATTTAATACTTTAATATTTTACTTGAAAATAAAGGATAGTTTGAACAAGGAAAATTTACTGCGTACATTTGAAAGATCAAAGAATAATTCAGTGCGTTTGTTTTATCTCAAATAAATGAGATTCACTCTTAAATAATCTTATTTGGCATATCAAAGTCATACCAAAGAATCGCGATTAGATTCTTATACTTTCTCTACACTTTAAATTAAATATTTATCTCAATACACACGCCTTTCTATGTAATTTTATCATTTTTTACCAAAAACGCGATTCAGTTACATAGATTTTTCTTATCTAATTTTATCAAATTTTTCAAGCATTACACATTTTGCATGAATGGCGAAAGAAATATATACAAACGCTCGAATGTCGTGCATACAAGAACGATTTGCATCCTCGATTAGATATTTCATCGGTATTCCATCCATGAGACCGGGCCAAAGACACCTCTATCGCGTAAGCTCCGCTCTACCACTTATGGGATCGCCTCTGCATCCTGCGGTATGTCTCACCTGCATCACTTCGTCCGGCGTGACGAGCGACGACGAAAACGGGCATTGGATCGGTACCCCGAATCGACAGAACGGTCAGGCCACTCGGGACGAGTGGCATGACGATTACGAGACTCAGACAGACAGTACCGACAATAAGGAACACCGCCAACTCTCCAAAAAGGACAAGTCGAAAAACAAGAATACCTCGAGTGAGTCTGAAATGTCATTTCCTCTTCGTATGTGTTTTATCTCATTTGAAAAGCTTCCGACTTGTTACAATCGCTTTGCGATGAAGAAGCTATGATAAGCTATGTTGAATTGTGCAGTAGAGTTGTTATTAACAAGCGCTCACGCACACTATCGTTACGATACTCGCTTTTCTCGATAGCTCGGGATTTGCGATTCGCCGCTTTCGAGCTCAATGAATGCTCAAAATGATACACACGAATGAAACCGAGGGAGCTGGCTGTAAGACAGTAACTTCTCGAGGCTTGTTAATGACACTTTGTTTTCGTTGCGATGTTCGTCTCTTAGATCTGTATTAATAGGTGTCACTTGAAACTTCCCTCAGGTGAAATACTCAGATTTTAATTCAACACTAAACCTACCGACAACTTATGTATATTTATTTATATTTACATATATTTCTTAGAAGAAAGAAAACAAGAATAAAGATGAATACTGAAAAATTGATTGTATTATAAGAAAAGTCATGAAGTTATGTAGAGTAAGAGCTACAGTTATTGGCACATTAAGCGCATAAATCGGGTTATTATTTCGGAAAGATTAAATTTTTAGTTATCGGGCTTTCAATAGGTTGTAGTTAAAGGTTAAAGGAAAATATATGTGTATAAATTTTTACGAAAATGTTACATATATTTATGTTATAAATCTATAAAATTAAACAAACAAAATCACAGTTATTGGCACCTCAAACACAGTTACTGGCAGTTTAAGTATCAGTTATTGGCACTTTAATAAATTTAAAGAAAAAAAATCTGTAACTCTTAAAATTTATAACTGAATGTTTATCTTTATAATAATTTCTAACTATAATATATAATTATAACTTTATAACTATAAAAATCTATAATTTTAAGGGGTGATATGCTGGAGTAATGCGCGATAGCGGGAGCGTCGGCGGCGTCGTATGATGTCGCATTTGGTAGCGACGTCCAGGAGAATCACGTTGTCTAGGCTAGCGAATTTCGTATTTTATTTGGCTGCAATTTTGATGCTGCTAAATTAAACAACGTCTGTAGGTATATTTTAAAAGAAAAGTTGATATGTGCCAATAACAAAACCACGGTTACTTTTTTAGTACCAGTTATTGGCATATCAATAAATATAAACAAAACGAAAATTGATAAATATTATAGCTGCTATAATATCTTTGAAGTTTTGCCATGACGAAATGAAGAATAATAGAGGTCCGCACTTCAATTTTTCTGAAATATAAATGGTTTCCCATAAGTAGCATACTAAATTTCTCGTCTAATAAAGCCATTCCTGGCGATCCTCTGAGTGGGTAAGTGTTTGTTTTTGCTGTCTGCTCCAAAACGCAATGTTAATGATCTAAGACAATATAGTAAATCTGTTGGTGAAGGAGTAATTTAAACGAGCATATGAACGTTGCACACGAGCGTCGTTTATTTGACGAGAAATTTAAAAAATAAATGTGCCAATAACTGTACCCCTGTCAATAACTGTAGCTGTTACCCTATGATGATGTGATAACATTGAGAATGTAGGAATTTTTAAACAAAATTTGAAAACGATCGTTTGACCGGTCGTGGTAGGTTTAGAGTTAAAATTAGATCTGAAGTTTTCAGTGAATCACATAACACACGTGACTTACACTTGCAATTGTGATTACACTTGCAATCGTGATTCCATTGAAAAACTCACATGTAATTCTAAACTCAAGTATGAATATCTCACTTGAAGCAAATTTCACAAATAACGACTATTAATACAAGCCATAGAGTCATTATTAGTAGACGTTTTAGACAGTCACGTATTACTTTCCTATTTTTTGAATATAAATTTCGTTTTTTAATACATGCTGCTCATTATTCTTTCACGCATGTCAATTCCATATTGAGCATGTTAGTTCTTATTCTATTTTTATTATCTTATCACTGTAAATGTTTGTAGCGTCAACTGTTGCAGCAAAATTAGCAAAAAGGACGCCATTTATGGTCAAATCTTACATTTAAGATTGTCTTAAGAGTTTACCGTCAGATGCGGGTCGTTTTATTGGAACATCTGAAGATGAATTTAAGATTATCTTAAATTTAAGATCGAATTATGAATATCATTGTAAGTGTTGCGTTTGGGCTTACTTCTTTTTTTTTTTAATCACGTTCGCACGCTCACACTTGATTTCGGCTGCCGAACATCTGAGTTTCGTTATCACAACTGAAACCTCAACCAACACATTGCGTACTCCAAACTAGCGAGATAATTTCTCCGTTATTTGCTCACAGTAGACCCTGTCATCTTACATTATATTACGTATAATTGAGTATTAAATCGATTTATAATGTCTGGCGCTTCTGCTACAGCTATTCTCATTCACCTTGATATACTAGCGAAATTACTCACGCACGCAATTTAGTAAAATAGCATCTGTCCCTTTATAATATATGAGCCCCGAGAAAGCTCCGTATCTCTCTTTTTCTCTCTTTCTCTCTACTTTTCCTCTTTCTCTCTTTCTCTCTTTTTCTCACGGATATCTCTTTCGCAAGTAAAAGTTGTTTCGTTAGTCCCGATCGTTTCTTCTTCACAAAATTCTCATCGCTTCTTCGAAATATATTGAACTTTTACTAACCAGATTGTGACGTTCTTTCTTTCTCCTCGGATACGGATGAGACACAACAACATCCTAAAGAGGGTAAGGCAACGTCGATGATAGTATTCACACGGTAAAAAAACATACGGTTAGACCAAAAATCCATAAAAAGGTGCCCCTGATTTCCTCCCCTTGTCCCGCAGGAACAATGTTTCGACGGAAAAACGCTTTAGGAGAACGGAAACACACGTATATCTAACGATCGTACTATTATACGTTCTTGCCAGAAGGATTACCCGATCTCTTTACATTAGTACTTACACACGAATATACTTACATACAGTTTTTTAATAAGTTACTTTACGCCTTCTTATACGACATCAGCCGTATTTTTAAACGTCTAACGATGTTCTGTAAATTTATACATGCTAATGCTCTAGCCGAGACCACATAGTTGTTCGCACCATGCGTGTACGATGTCAGTAACGTTGTATCGTTTATGTGCTTCAAATGTGTTTCTAGCTCAGAGCTCTTAAAGGATCTTATCACGTGATTTCGCATATACAAAAAGATCGTCCGTTTTTTTTTCTCATTTTATCCTATTATTAGAAAAAATATTTATTGAGCATAATATATACGTGTCAAAAAGAGTTTATACAGTTTCTATCTGAAATTCTATATGTAAATATATATATTTGTATGTACATATGTAAATATACATATGTATGTAAATATACATATATATTTTTGTGTACGGCACTTAGTGATTTCAACTTGAACATTATTCGAGAGAGTAGCGTTCTACTGACGATGAAACTAATTATATGGAAAAAAATGATTATATAAAATTATATTAAATATTACATATGATTTTATATACATTATATATATATATATATATATATATATATATATATATATATATATATACAGGGTGTTTCACTTTAAGTGATATGGTCGATTATCTCGCGAATCGATGATTTTATTGAAAAATTTTTTCAACGAAAGTTGCATGGCTTGAAGGGGGACATATGATGAAAATGTGAACTTGATCTTGAGTGACTTTGTCAAAATCAGGTCAAGGTCATTAATGTTTCTTTAAACGAAAACCCCTATTTTTTTTATTACATATTCTTGTAGCTTATCGCGAGAGCTTTCCAAAACATTGTAATAAAGTTACGTTTCATTAAGTACTTTCCGAGTTATGGAGCTTGAAAATTACAGTACCGTTGGCGTTACCCATGTACGCATGCGCGTGTGAGCGGGATTCTTACGCGCGCGCGTCTTCGCGCTGCTTGACATACGCTCACGCGTACGGAATTGAGTCCAATCCTTCCCAATTGAACGATTCAACTTTCCTCTTTTTTTCGTATAGCTTTTTCTGTTTATTTTTTTACATCTTGCCTTAGTTGGCCGGATTAGTGATTGGTCTTGCCTTAGTTGGTCGGATCAGTGGTCGGTCTTGCCTTAGTTGGCGGAATCAGTGATCGGTCTTGCCTTAACTTTCATTGAAAAAATTGTTCAATAAAATCATCGATTCGCGAGATAATCGACCATATCACTCAAAGTGAAATACCCTGTGTATATATATATATATATATATATATATATATATATATATATATATATATATATATATATATATATATATACATATACACAGGGTGTCCCGTCACTACATTATCTTTTAAGAACGGATTCCTGAAGTGGTACAGATGTATGCACATGTCGTCCCTTTTCCAAATATTGATACGAAAGTTCTATACATAAAATCATAAATACATAAATCATCGAAAAGTGAATGCTTCCCGAGATATTTTACATTTTATTTTATCATTGTTTAATACAAAATATGAAATATTTTATAAACTATTCACTTTTTGACCACTTCACCTCGATACTTTTGTACGTAGGGCGAGAGAAATCGATTGGTGATATTAATCTTTGCATACTAACATAAATAAATTTATAAGATGCACGGAATTTTATTTAAAATTTCCATATGTTTTTTACAATAATCGATTTTACCGGTCATTCTACGTACTAAAATAATATTAAAATTAAATATTCGAAAATAGAATAATTCAAAAGATATTTCATATCTTGTATTGAAAAGAAATAGGATAAAATGTAATACAACAATATATGTAATAATAATCTACTTTTTCTATCATTTAAATAAGCATATCGCAAATAATAACAATCTCGTCAAAATGTTATGAATAAAATATCACACAATATATTTATGAGAATCAGTAAGCTGTCACACATTTGACGTTTCTTTCAGGGATTTACAACTAATTTCATATCTTATGCAAATTCTCACTTATATACATGCACCTGTACCATTGTGTGTTCTACCGTACCTGAACGCGTGTACTTTAGCCAATATAATTGGTCAACTTTAATCGTTTATAATTTGAAAAGTATTATAGCCTCGATATTTTTGCATTAGGATTTTTTCTTCAAATTACCTCAGGAATCCGTCCTTAAGAGATAATGCGGTAGTGGCGGGACACCCTGTATATATATATATATGTGTGTGTGTGAACTTTATCTTTATATGGCTACAAATATAACCATATATAATTATATATGTCTATATGTGAAAAAATACTGTATAAAAAAAGAAAAAAATAATTTTGCTTAATTAAATGTAACATCTACAAACATAAGGATTTATTTCAATTATATTTGTACATTTCATTCGATGTGGACATATACAAGGTGGCCACATAACTCTTTACAGCTTAATATCTCAGAAATTAAGAAAGATATGAAAGTGTTTTCAATAAAAATTAGGATATCGAGGGAGAGAAGATGTTAATATTTATTTGACCTTAAAATTTGACGTTGAAAATCCCTATCAAAATCAACTTTGATTTTTTAAATGGAATCATATGGTTTTTTCGGCATTAATTGATCACTGGTCATTCTGCGTACAAAAATACTGAGATAAAATCATCGAAAAGTGAATGCTTCCTGAGATATTTTACATTTTATTTTATCATTGTTTAATACAAAATATAAAATATTTTATAAACTATTCACTTTTTGACCACTTCACCTCAATACTTTTATACGTAGGGCGAGAGAAATCGATTGGTGATATTAATCTTTGCATACTAGCATAAATAAATTTATAAGATGCACGGAATTTTATTTAAAATTTTCATATGTTTTTTACAACAATCGATTTTATTGGTCATTCTACGTACTAAAATAGTATTAAAATTAAATATTCGAAAATAGAATAATTCAAAAGATATTTTATATCTTGTATTGAAAAGAAATAGGATAAAATGTAAAATAATATAGAAAATATTCACTTTTCGATGATTTATCTCTGTATTTTTGTACGCAGAATGACTAGAGAAATCAGTTTATGCCGAAAATACCGAATATAATGCCATTTAAAAAATTAAAATTGATTTGGTTATTCCATATAAATATTACTATCTTTTTCTCGTTTGATATCCTACCATTTTTGTTTGGAACACTTTTTCATATCTTTCTTAATTTCTGAGATATTAAACTATAAAGAGTTATGTAAACCACCTTGTATATACATATATATTATATAAATAAATAAATAAATAAATAAATATATATATATATATATATATATATATATATATATATATATATTTAGTTATACAGGATAAGGCAATAACTATTATCATACTTTGAATATTTCCGAAATAAGAAAAGGTGATCTTGAGATTTTTAAAACTATACCACCTAGAGAAAAACCTCTATAAGACGATCGTTTCTGTACTATGTAATTTCTGTGTTAGATACATTTTTTCTATTGTTATATTTTGAAGATATTCAAAGTAATAATATTTATATTGCCTCACTCTGCATATGGCCACATAGAGATAAAACTTATATGTAATCATTTTTTCCAAGTATACACGAATTTTTTCATAAAATCGACACGTCGCGAATTGCACGTTCTATAATTTGAACACTTTCAAAAGTCTTTTCGTGTATAGCTAACTTGTGACTGACAAAGTTTGCTAATCGCTTCCTCTTGTGATTACTGTGAGACATTCGATGCTCAAGTAAAATTTGAGAAACGTGTTATCGAATAACAAGATGAATAAAAGAAAAAAGAGGAATGGCTTGAGATTATCTAAAGTCAATCACGGTACCATGATTACGTTCAAGCAAGTACATATCCTCTTGATGTCCTCTGTCGCGTGGGTAGGGTCCTGTTAAGAGACCATTTGGATTTTTTGGACCACAGTCGTCCTACCATACAGTCACGTCCTTTCCTTTATAGAGATTTCTTAACAGCCGGCTTTATTGGCAATCCACGACAGACAATAGTACCGACGCCTGGTGCCGATGGTGCGGCATTCTCGAATCCACAGCCTTCTTCTTTTGTACCGTTTTCTTGCCGTCTTGAGTGTGTGAGTGCTGACAGAGAGAGACGGACGGTATCCCACGAGTAATCAATCAGGTAGAGACGGTACGCAACCAAACAATATCTGTTAGTTGACAATACTCACTCCGTATAACGATGGTGTGTCGATAAGTATGTATGACGTGCGTGCCTGTGTGCGCGCGTACATGTGTATTGTGTGTGAGTGTGAATGGGTGAGTGGGTGAGTGTGCGTGTATACGCGTAGCGCGAGTACATATACGTGTATATATATATGCATATATAGATATATATAAAAATATAATATATATAATATTCAAATATATATTTGAGTGTGAAACGCTAGAGTACTTTCGGAATCTATCGCGGATACATTCCGATATATCCTCTAAACGGTACTGGCCTGGAGTTGCGTAAATAGCCTTGCATCACGTATACGTGTTAAAAAAGCTCGCCCGATATGCGTGCGACGGATACGCGATTTTTACTATTCGGCCTCGACGCGTCTACTTGCAGAGAACGGCGATCCGCCCTGTCAATATCACAACGCGATCTTTCCGCCCGACGGTCTCGAGTACTTCGTCCTTGAGTGCCTCGGACCTGGCGTGCCCACCGTGAGTCTGTACAAAACGGAGATGCCCGCACCGCGACTTATCACCATGTTGCAGAGCAACACGTTGTTGCGTGTAAGTCTCCTCCGTGTTAACAGATTGATCACTACAATAAGGAGCTTTGTTCCTGACGCCACATGAAAAACAGCATGTTATTTCTCAATATGCTAATTATTTTTATTGTTCAGAGTAAAACATTCATGATAAAAATTTATGGTAATTATTGACAAAAACGGACCACCTTCCGAGGACGATGACCTTCACATGTTATCAAGGTCATCATCCTGAGTAACACTCAAAAAGTTTTAGTCGTCGCTCATTGTTTGTTAAAAACAGGTTATTAACAAAAGTTATTAACAAAAGAAGTTATGGTAAAACTCTTGTTTAGGAGAGGCTGCTCCACTGAACTTGATCTTGACATATGTTATAGAAGTCACTCTTCTGAGTGACCTTCTGAAGATTTTAGCCGTCGCTCGTTGTTCATTAAAAAATTATTAACAAAAAAATTGTATAAAATGAATGTAATTTTTGGACACCGTATATACAAAGCATTGAATTCGTAGGCTAAGAAAGTGTGTGCTCCTAGTACACACACATACACACACACGCATTGCTCGCCAGCCCGCGCGTTCGCCCGTCCGTCCGGCCGGGCTTACGGTGAATGCTTGTTTTCCTATTGTATCAGAATGATCTTACAATCATCCATGTAATTTTGCGACACTACATAAATTAATGTGCGAGACAAATTACATTTTATTTATAAAACCTCAAATATAATAGGAACATACGCACCCAATGCGAGCGCGCGGACTGGCGAGCAGTGTGTGTGTGTGTGTGTGTGTGTGTGTGTGTGTGTGTGTGTGTGTGTGTGTGTGTGTGTGTGCTAGGAGCACGCACCTTTCCCTAGTCTACAAATTCGATGTCTTTGTATTAAAATTACATTCATTTTATACAACTTCTTTTGTTAGTAACTTTTTAATGAACTTTTTAATGAACAACGAGCGACGGTTAAAACCTTTCGAATGTTACTCAGGATGATGACCTTGACCATATATGTGAAAGTCATCGTCCTCGAAAGGTGGTCCGTTTTTATCAATATTTACTAAATTTATTCTCCCGCAAAGAAAATCTATACGAATTAACTCGTAGTTGGAATAGAGAATTCTTTTCACACGTCAGCTTTGGATACAACTCCTATTTGGCAGTCAATGCGTTAACACGTTGATTGCCACGCAAGGTTCATGTGTGAGTCCAAGTAAGTCTAAATTCTCGATATGTTATATTAATCTATCGAGGCTGTATTTATTTTATCAAACATCGAGCTCAGAGAACACTTATTGTTGTTATTCGCAGAACTAAAAAATAATAAAAGTCGACTATAAATTTCCAGATACTTTTTAAAGCTCAAAGTAAAGATATGTGTAGTTCTTTTAATAGAGGATATATTTATTAAATTTTATATGATAAATATTTATTACTATTTAAGATATACAAATGCCATAGCTTATAACTTCAAATAAATAACAATATCCTAACTAAAATATTTTTAAAAGATATCTATTCCTTCGCAGAAAGTCACAATAATTTTTACTTGTTTTCATATTTAGACATAAATTTAACTCACAAGTTATGCAGTCTCAATAAGTTAATGACGTTTTATTACGTTTCCTCTCTGCTCGACATTCTTCTAAATACTTATTACAATTATTCCTAATCAAGTAAAATTGTCACCTATAAACAGGTGACGAAACCCTTGTGAGAACTCACACGTGTCATTCAGATATGAGTGACGCGACGCTTAAAGTTTTAATCACCGAAATGCTCCTCGTCCTGTGTGTGTATGTGTGTGTGTGTGTGTGCGTATGTGTTTGCGCATATAATACTCTTTTAATCCATATTTATTTATATATTTATATTTATATTTTACCAATATCTATTTATATAAATCTTATATATCTATTACAGGAAAGAATAGCAAATATCGCACTACCACAGGTAAAAACGTTCCCCGTGCAAATAAGCGGTGGCTACAACGCCCAGGTGAGATTGCACCTGCCACCTGGACTCAGAGAAGACGAGATCACACGCTATCCATTGGTCGTCCAGGTGTAAGCATGCTGTAACATATTCACTATATCTTAAAACTGCGCTTGTCCTAAATCACGAATGTTAAATCAAAAGAGTGTATCTTAAGTACTATATTGAATACTATACAGGATGTTCTAAATTCTTCTCCACAGTTTTTGTGAAAACATAGAACGTTAATTGAGGTAAATCATAAAAATCCTATACAGTTTTACGATATTCGTAATAATAGTCGAGATATTAATTACAGAAGATTGGTGAATGATTACGCGCGATATGGTAGATGAGCTGCAGTGGCGATGTGTGCTGTTGTGTGCTTGTATACTAACAAGGGCAACACCAGGTGACTGCTTCAGGGATTTTGATGCGTTTTTTACAGGCTGTTCTTGGGCGAAAAATAGACGACACGTGTCCAGTCGTGTTAAAAAAGCTCGCCCGATATGCGTGCGACGGATATGCGATTTTTACTTAGTAAGTTTAATTAGTTAATTAGTTTCAGTCAATGGGCCATAGTTTCGAAGAAATCGATTTTTAAAGAATAACTTTAGTCGGCCGCGGCACACTTCATACCGTTCGACCGTCACTATTGAACAGCAACGGTTTCAACTATTGAAACGGCCGGACACGTGTCCTTTTTTTCGTCCAAGAACAGCCTGTAAAAAGCGCATCAAAATCCCCGGAGCAGTCAGCCGGTGTTCCCCTAATAAGTCAAATTGAACAAAAAAGCTCTTTACCATTTTACCAAATAATGAACCAAATAATCACGTAGATTTTATAAATTTTTAATTATCAATGAAAGAAAATTGTCACATGATTATATGCGATATATATAATGTACAATTCTTCTTTAATTAATATCTAAAAATCTGTGTAGTCATTTGCAAAATGATAGAAGACTTTTCTGTTCAGTTTGATCTAATATATAAGTATATAAATATATAAGTATATATCTAATATATAAGTATATAACGGCAGACGACGCTGCTACAGTTCATCTACCATATCGTGCATGATCATTTACTAATCTTCTTTAATTAGTATCTCGAGAGATTTATTGCGAATATCGCAAAACGGTATAAAACTTTATATATGTTCATCTCAATCCATTCTACATTCCCACAAAAATTGCGGAGGAGAATCTGGGACACCCTGTATATCACTTGAAGCTGGCTGGCTCACATACCCGTATCTCGTCAAGATAAAAAAAAATGGGCGATTAAGCTTGAGCATTTGACTGTTAATGACAGTTTCCTTGCAGGTATGGCGCTCCTGGGTCGCAACTGGTCACAGAGATATTCAAGGTGGATTGGAATACATACTTAGCCAGTCGGAAGAACGTCATTGTTGCGCAGATCGATGGTAGAGGAAGCGGTGGACAAGGTTACAAGCTACTCCACGAAGTTTATTACAGGCTAGGTTTTGTGGAAGTGACTGATCAACTCGAAGTTACAGAGTAAGTAAGATATTAACATATTAGCTGCTAAATATTCTGACAAGAATTTTCTATCCTATACATCAACTACGAATTACCTCGCATAAGTCTCCTTACTTTTGTGAGTTTTGATATGAATATAAGTTAATAAATATGAATATAAATTATAAATTAATATAATTATATATATGTATATAATTAACATTTTCTTTTTCTTTTGTGTATTTTGGTGAATATATATTATAAATAGCATATTAGAATATCGGTTTTAGAATGGTGTCGGAAGGAACAAAGTTTCCTAATGTTGCTATGACAATCAACGTGCTAATAAACACAAAATATCTGTATCTCCTAGACTGTATCAATTTCAGTTGACTCGCTCTTGTAACAAATACCTTTTCAGTTAACAGCGTCATGACGCCCCTAGCAGCACATATTAATTGGCAGACGGTTGGCTGATGTAGACTCAACATTGACCCAATGCTTTGTACTGTTGAGGACCTATTTTACGATTATAATTTTTTGTAGATATTTACGAGATTCCTTGCACTTCGTGGACAAGCGAAGAGTCGCTGTTTGGGGTTGGAGTTACGGCGGATTCATCGCCGCGCTCGTTTTGGCTCATCCGGAGCAGGATGTGTTCCAATGCGGTATAAGCGTCGCACCTGTCGTCTCCTGGGAACTTTACGGTATCTTGCTCTTCTTGAAGTTATCTTTAAGTTACATCTGTATGTTTAATTATTCTGCGATGTCGAACGCGAACGATATGTCGCGCAGATTCCGCGTACGCCGAGAGATACATGGGTCTACCGAACGTAACGTCGAACTACAAAGGCTACGCTGAATCCAATGTTTACGACAAAGTCGAGCATCTGCATGACAAGATGTTTTATTTGGTGCACGGGACTGCGGACGACAACGTCCAATTCCAACAGTCCATGGCGCTTGCCCGCCATCTCGCTAAGAAAGGCATACTCTTTCGGCAGCAGGTACTTTAATATCGTCTCTTACAGATCAGAACGAAAAATTTAGTCCTTTGAGTGCTATGGATATATATACAAGGTGAGAGAAAAGTATTAAACCGGCAAAATGTCTTGGAAATGTCATTTTAGAATGTTTCAGACAAAAGTATATTAAAAAAGTAATTAAGAAAAGTACATTTTCAAAAAATCTGTCAATTAGTGATATTTATTTGACCTTGGAATAATCCTAAAAAGAGTCCTGTCATGATAATTCCAGGATTAAATAAATATCATAATTTATATCATGTATAAATTGGTCCTTTTAAACTCTATCACTTTTGTCTGAAACTTTTTTTTCTAAAATAAGTTGTTTTTGAGATATTTTACCGATATTTTTTTCTTACTCTATATGTGTCTAACAAACATCATCGATGTGGCCTATATATCAAATATATTAGTATATATATTATATATATCAAATATATTAATAGCATAGTTTATTGGGGAAATATTGGCTACAAATTAACTCCCAATATATCCGATATTGGTCCAATATTGTAAATACTTTGTATTTTATAGTCAATATAGAATTCTGAATATTAATAATTCATTTGTTATCAATATTGGCTACATATTGAGTTATATCGGCCCAATATACTCCCAATATATGTCAATGTTAGTACAATCATCATATTTTGTATAATATTGGCAATTTATTTACATTTTATTTATAACGAATATTGAATATATATTGGCCCATTGGGATGTATGCTAATGTAACCAATATTGGGCCAATGTAACGTTAATGAACTGTGTTAGGGTCTGAGTCTAACGAATTTCTTCAGCTTGTATTGTCGATATAAGCAACACTTATCAATTGATTTTAAATAATGATTTTATATAATGTTCTTTTATGTATTTCAGCGACGATGATAAGAGACTTTATTTATCTGTCCATTGCTTTTTGATTTTTCAAGGAGTTAATTCAATCATTAATTAACTTGTAACAGCACAAAATATTCCGTCCTCGGTGTCATTTAGTTCCAAAGAGCGCCGCACTCAAAGGATTAATAAATACCGTCGAATATTGTATTATCTTACCTTTAATATAATAGCTTCCGCTGTGCCTTATTCTTGAAACAGAACATAATACATTTATATTATTATTAGAATTAACTATGAGTTAAATATAACAAAAAATTAAAAATTTCTGACTGATGCACGAAAGTACATATCAAAGTATTAGTTCACAGATGTGTTGATTTTTTTTAAAACAGATAAAACGTGGTCTATGTTTCATATTACAAAGTTACAAACATTCAAATCCTTCTCTTAAAGAGTCTGGTTATTGGTATTTAACACACGTATGGTATTTAACACACTAATGCATTGATAACTTTGTAATACGAAACGTGAAACATGTTTTGTCTGTTTTTAAAAAAGTCATACTTAACACATTTGCAAACTAATGCAACGATATCCTCGTTGATGCATTCACAGGTCTATCCGGACGTAAGCCACACCTTGGCGGGCGTGAAGGGACATTTGTACCTCTCGATGGCGCAGTTCTTGGAGGACTGTTTCCAGAAACAAGTACCTGTCGACACGAAAGCCGGACTCGGCAGCGGCGGCTCCGGCGGCGTGTAGTGATGCGTATTAAAAAGATGACGATAATTATTAAAGATTATTAATATGGCGAAGTTGCGTAAGGGAGAAAAAGAGAAACAAAGAAAGAAAGAAAAAAAAAAAAACAAAACAAGAAGAAGAACGTGAAAATCTAAACATCTCCAAATTGTGTTCTGTTTAATAGAGTATTTACAGAGGACACGCGCGTGGCCCATCGTTTTGTACTCCGACCCTCGAAATTACAAAAAATGGAACGAGAAGTATCTGCGAACGAGTAATGCATCCCGTGCGCGATTTCCAATGCGTTTACACCGGTTAAAAAAAGCACGCATCGGCCATCACCACGATACAATCAAATAAATAGTCTATGATATCTGCAGGTAATATTTATTTAAAAATTGCTGATACCTGAACAATAGGCAAGGTCGATACACGGAAATTGTCGCCGTGCTCCCCAGTAGGGAAGTAATGTCAATATAATGAGAATCTTATCGCATATACATACACATACATGTAAGTATATGTATATATATGTATATATATATATATATATATATATATATATATATATATATATATTTATTATGCATTATCCAAGTCCATTTATTCGGACGTCTTTAATATACCTTTCAATTGTTACTTACAACTATTATAGAAAATGGCAACTTACGTTCCAAAGAACTTTTGTCTGTATCTGTACATAGCTTATTTATTATTACGTCCCGGTTACTCGATCAATTTCAGATAATAATTTCATAAACGAGATAATTAATAACCTTGGGTGACCGATCGATTCTTGTTGAGTGAAGCTCATACTTGATATATCTTCTTGCAAGAGAATATTCTCAAACTGTCAAGTGTTCAAAAAGAAACTCATGGAAATAAGCAAGGGATGCCGAATTATTTCGCTCAGTCACGGAAGCGTTACTTTCATCGTATCCGTATTAATGGCGCATGCGAAGACGAGTCACAAACGATATATTATTACGAACGAATAACTATATACAATAGCCCAGAGTGAACATCGAGTAACAGCAATATAACACGTCAATGCTATAAATTTTCACATAACCATGTAACTGTTATGTACAACACGTGCTATATCGCACTTACATTATTGAGTGAGAAATTATAACATTGGTGTAATGTTACTGTTATTCTATGTTTACTGGGTGCAACGTAATCGGCGAATCGAGTAATTAACCCTGACAGTTACCTGTGTAGATTATGTGTTAGCGTAACCTCATGCGTCCCTCAGACTATTCCCTTTAAAATTTTCATTAAAAAAGTACTCAACAAAAAATTTTCTAAGAAGACTGGATATTTTTATGCTTTTAATTACTTATGTATAATAAACATTGATTTCTTCTTTCAATTTTATATGATACATTTATGAAGAAAAAAACGGGAGAGATGTGAGTACGTTTTAGAGACGTAGGAGATAACGGTCAGGGTTAAGAGACTTCGCGAGAACTTTTTGCGTCATTCAATAAGTGCGCTTTCACATATACCTGAGTCAATCGCAACACGAGTGGATGGCACCTGCGCATAGGTCATCCTCATGTCGACTCGCATGTCTGACCAGCAATGGCACGTTACGTCTCCGTCAACAATCCTCGAGACTCTCCGCGGAACCCTCACGAGTTCGCATTCGGTCACAAGTCGGAGATCGACTTGATGTACTTCTTATTGGAGCATCTGCCCAGATGGAGGAGCATATGATTCTTCAAGTTGGTGGGCTTGCTGAAACCGCGGCTGCAGATGTGACATCTGAACGGCCACAGACCATTGTGCACGTACATGTGGCTCTTCAGGTCGCCTGGCGTCGGGAATGACTTCGAGCATTGTGAACACTTGTGTGGTTTTTCCTGAAAATACAATCGATGCTATGTATCTGACATTGGAGGCTCTCGCAATGCAGAGATATGGTCGGTCTGGATTGCAGCCCGCGCCCTTCGTAGATTTGGTTATAACGTCGTAAACATTTTATATTTCTGAAACTATTTCAACAACCTGACAACTCTCAGATTGTTTCTCTCTCTGAAGAAGTGAATTGAAATTTTCACGAAATGTCCACGAAGCAAGCAGCATCAAATCTGAATCGAGCAAATACTATGTAGTGGACAAAATTGTAAAAATGTCAATTAAATTTTTCTCAATTTAATAATTTATTTGTAAAAATATGTTTCAATTCAAATAATTGACAACTGATTTGTACAAATACGTTTCAATTCAAATAATTGACAATTAATTTCAACCAATTCAACTAAAAATGATTCAATTGACGATTGATATGAGCGAAGGGAATAAAAAATCATTCAATTAACATTTGAATTTAGCAAATTTAATCGATTTAATTGACGGTTGATATGAGCAAATTCCGTTGATTCAATCGAAGAGCGTTTGATTAATCAAAGTTAGAATTGATTTTGTGGATAATATTTATATCCTCCCGGAGCATCGTGAGATGCCGATAATTGAGAAGCGCTAAGTAGGATTCGTATTGAGGTGGACACTCGTCATATCAATTATCACTTAGCAATCCTTGATTAAATCGATTTAGTCATATCGATCTTGCTCATATCGATCGTCAATTAAGTAACCTTTAATTAAATTCGTTGAAATAATCGCCAATATAACAATCTTTAATTGAATTTATTGAAATCAATTGTCAATTAAACGGCCTCCAATTGAATTGGCTTATAATATAAATAGTCTATTAATTATCAAATGATAATTAATTAAAAAGAGTAACTAATTACTTGCAATCCTGATAGTGGATACAGGCGTAATATGACATCTTTGTGATCTGCCCAACGCAGAACTGTCCTTTAATTTTTTCAGGAACGAATTTGTTAAAATTAGAAGAAAATTATTTAACTTCAAAATGATACAGATATGCCACTTGTCATAATTATGTGACAGAATTTCCCCTTTTCTCCTGGGATTTTGTGGTGAATGTTTATTCACAATACTGTTCGTTATAACTTTGTCAATAATGTTGAAATTAAAAAAAAAGAATTGTACATGCCTAAACGTACATATACGTGTCAATATCCCAGAAGAGATTAAATGAACGATCCACCAATTACAATCACAATCATGTCAGACATGATAGTCCGTTCGCTTCTCACTTCATCGTGAAAGCCATCGCCCAACTTTGAATATGTAAAGAACATTCCACCATCTCCGCGAACGTAAGTGAATTTCTCGAGTCTGCAAAAATCCGAAGTTGCAATTTCTCGCGTAACTTTGCCAATCAAATGTCGTCTCGCGGATTCTTCGCTGAGGAAAAGTCAACTTCAACTTCGTCCGAGACGTCCGGATACGCGCGACTTCAAACACGTTCCGTGGAAAGCTTCAGCAGCGAGGTGATACTTCTCTCTTCCTTTTTTTTTTCTCTCTCTCTCTCTCTCTCTCTCTCTTCTTTTTTGACCTTACTTCTTCTTTTTGACTAACGATTCAAAATAGCTCGGCCACGCTCTCGTTCAGTGGCAATTATTCACAGAGGCAGGAAGGCCGTTTAGCAAATAACCTTGCTAAACTAAAACCGGTGTGCGCACGCGGCTCGTTAAGGCCGCCTGCAACGCACGTCGCTCCTCTTCGCTCGGTGTAAGTACGTATACACGCACAGCACACGCTCCCTCGTTTACACGCGTAATCTCGGATGCACCTGCCGATAGTCGCACCGCGGTGCATCCGCGCGCGCGTTGCTCCAGCGCTGTCCGCGAGCACGTGTGCGTGCGTGCGTGCGTGCGTGCGTGCGTGCGTTAGCGCAGGCTTCATCGACGCTCGCAGCTGCGCTCATAGAAGCGCGGAAAAATAATTGGCAGGTTTCTACACACGTTACACGAGATGTCCCATTTTAATCCTTCCACATAATCAGTTCCAAGAACCGATGATTATCGACGAAAAATTCTCTAGATCGCGGCGACTCCGCGTCGAGAAAAACGTTCTACGGTACATGATGCAATTTCGACGTTTCGCTTCCGATATCTGATCAACTCTATTTTCTTCTACGACTTCACTTGACTTTTCTTTTACGGTATATCGATTTTTCCGTCACGTGTAAAAGTATAAAGTCGAGCTCGACGAAAATGAAGAAGAGAGTTTTTGGAAACGGAAACCGAAAGGGGGAAAGGGCGAGCCGTTCAAATAATTTCGCTCATTGCGACGAGACGATGGGCGAGTTTTTTAATTCATCGATGGATCCATCGCATGATGCGTAAATACAGCGAAACGTTGCATTTGCGCATCATGCGATGGATCCATCGATGAACTAAAAAACTCGACCAATAATGCGAAAAGCATCGAACAGTGATGAATCTGTCAAAAGCGCCTCGCCCAAAGAAAGTGCGAAAAGCGTAGTGGCCAGCCGGAGATGCGGGCCACGTCGTTATTCACCAGCGATTGGCGCGTCCGATTTTTGTTCGGAGCATCTGTCGCGCCAGGAATTTCGTGGGAAGGACAAGAAGGCAAAATTCGGATGGATCTCGCGGCAAGAAGAGCGAGAAGAAGGGCGAAGACGGCGAAGCCGAAGGGGAAAATCAGAGCAAAGCGACACGCGAGGCTGAAGCGCGAGGGGGAGGGGGGGATGAGGAACCGGCGAAGCCGGGCCGGGGAAGAGAGGAGGCAAAAGTAGGAACAGCAGGAGCAGCAGAACGGGCAGGACGTGTGCAGCAGCGACAGAGGGGGGGAAGGGGGCAGGAGGGTGAGTAACGCGGCGAGGAGCCTCCGGGTACGTTCTCTGTCTCTCTAATTGGATTGCATTCCATGCGGTAGCAAGTAATGGGCCAATTACAGTAGCTGATGGCAGACCAACCTATATGGCTCCCGAGATATCATTACTTCGGGGGGGATTAGAGAAACTCATACGGTTTCCGCTGTGATAAATAAAAACTTTGCATCTCCTCGCTCTCTTCTCGCGCGCTCACCTCTCTCCTCCCCATCCCTCTCTCCCTTCTTCTCCTCATCCTTCTCATCCTCCTCGTCCACCTTCTCCTCTTCCTCTTCCTTCGGCCGTCTCCTACGATCATTGCTCCGTCTTTCTTATTGGGTACTCCAGTTCTACCAGGCTTACGCGGAATACGAGAGGCAAAGAGATGAAAACGCGCGACGAGGCGCGAGCGCAAGTGCGCCGCTGTGCGTTCCCGGATTAATGATACACTCGTCAATTCCAAGTCGACGTTTTCCTGCCGAAAACGTGCTGTCGTATCTTGCTTTTCTTCAGTTATCTTCTTCTAGTTTTTCAATTACGAACGATTACTAACCAAACTCTTGTCGATGAATAAATCATTAAACCTTTCGCGGTGTGGACCATCAGCTACTGTGATTCATGCTTTTCTACTTTGAATCGCCTTGATTTGCGGACGGACGTGGATTAATCTCATCCGTACTTAGACGGAATGGAAAATTAAGAGAGAATGCGATTGTAATGCACAACATATGTAATATATATATATATATGGGTTTCGAGATATCGGGACGATGTAAGCGTGAAGAAACACGCATACGATGAACACACACGCGGACTGTACTCACCTTGATATGAGTCATCCGATGATAGTAGAGATTCGACGAGGCTGTGAACTTCTTACCGCAGACGAGGCACTGATGAGGTTTTTCGCCGCTGTGGATGCGCTTATGCGTGTTCAGCGAGCTCGAGGTTGAGAAACCCTTGTTGCACACCATGCAGACATGCGGTTTCTCCCCTTCAATTTAATACCGATCCTGAATTACCGCGCTGACCCTTCGTTTTATACGATTTCTGGCTCGATTTATACGCGGACAACGCGGCACGACGTCCCTCTGCTCCGAGCGCGCGTCATTTATCTCGATCATCGACGATGAACACGATTTCGCAGCTCGCGAATCACGCGAACTCGGTATAAAACTTGCCCGATCCAAAGGTGAAAACAAAATTATCCCATCCGATTGCGCAGAAGTATTTTGCGTTCTTCTTCCACTTAGATTATCCGATTCGAATAGATTAATCTAAAGTCCGAATTCGAATTGTTTACGGCAAGATAATGCAAATTGATGAAAATCTCAAAAATGAAAAGCAAAAATAAGTTCTCACTCAAATGAGTGAGAAATAGGAGAAAAGTATATTTAAATTTATTAAAATTTAATGAAATTTATTTAAATAAATTGGATATTAATTAAATTTAATTTAATAAAATTGAGCAAAGATTTAACGTTGCATTTACATAAGTTTCGTCAATTTTCTGTAATAGGAATTTTTTAGTCTAAAATTGTTATTAAATAAGTTGAATTAAATTAATCGGATTTAATTGAATTGAGTTAAATCTAATGTTGCTCTTGGAGATTTACATATAACTTCCGTACATTTTTTATAACAGGAATTTTGCCTCCAATTAGAATTATCTTTTAGACGGCAAGCACGAAATTAAAATGTCCAAAAAAGATAAGGTAATTTGATTAGCTACGCATGTTTTGCAAAGGGACGTGAAATTTAACATAGTATCGCGAATTCCGGAAGCTCGTGTTGTACCTGTGTGCGTTCTCATATGCCGTTTCAGTAGAGACGGCCGGTCGAAGGATTTGCCGCAGACTTCGCAGGGCAATAAAACCCTCTCTCCTCTCTTAATCGTCGTCAGGATGCTGCAATCGAGGTGATCGCCGGCCAACGACAGCGTGGATGATGAGGATTCCTCGGACGTCGATTCGTACTCATCCATTTCGTAATAGGAGTGTGATATTGGTGGTAGAGAATGATGAGCAAGTAGCGTCATCGATAGGTCCAGTGGTGATTCTGCATAGTAAATAATACATATAAAAGCTTGGCATTGCCTTCGATCTCAAGTGAATTTTTTATTTAAAAAAATTGAATAACAAGATTCAGAGGAAGAGAGGAAGGAAGAGATATGAATAAAACTTATTCTTAGAAAGTGACATTCCCAGGAATTATTTCTCCATCTTACAAGAATATCCTTGTTTCTTAATTCTTAATTGTTGTTAATTTTTAGTACTTCAGAATTTTTATTACTTTAGAATTTAAAGTCTTTTCTTCAATATTAATAATTTTTGTAAGACACTGGACTAATATTCGACAAAAACAGATACGTGGAACTCACGTTCCTATTACGTGGACCAGCGACATAGAATCTACATGAACAATGGACTGGATGATCCGTTCAAAAACAATACAGAATCACAGATGAGGTTATCGATTCGACATGGAAATCCTCATGAAAATTTCTCAAATTATGGAGACATATCCACGTAACATAAAATCCTTTCCATAAAATATAATATTTACTTGCGATTTAGCGATACATATTGCCTTACACAATCAATCCAAAGAAGCGATTAAAATTGTAAATATCATAAAATGTACTATTGCCACTGAAAAAAAGTTTGTTATCAAAACCAAAATTTAGTACACCTGACCAAACAATTTGATTAAATTTGGACCAACTAAATGTTTAATAATTACAATAAAAAAATTTAATTACCACTTGTTAGTTTCCTGAACCAAAAATGTTTGGCGTCTAAAATAAAATATTTTTTACTAGCATTTAATTACTTCTTTTTTTATTGAAGTTATTCTTAACGTGTTAGTGTATAATTATTCTGAAATTAGTCATTTAATTAATTTAATATAATATTATATTTGAAAAACACGCTTACTATGGTGGGATTTGAACTTCAACAAACCGAAACTAATTCATGAGTTAACCGTATTACATCAATTCTTTTACTAAAGAATCACCTATATAGGCGTCCCAGACTCTCCGCAATTTTTGTGGAAATGTAGAACGGATAGAAGTGAACATAAAAGTCCCATACTGTTTAGCGATATTCGAATAAATCTCGAGATATTAATTAAAAAAGATTAGTGAATAATCACGCGCGATATGGTAGATGTAACGCCATCTGTCGTTGTATACTTATACACTAGATTAAAATGAACAAAAAAGTCCTCTACCATTTTGCAAATGACCATATAGATCTTTAGATATTAAGTAAAGAAAATTTGTACGTTATCGCGTATAGTCATGTAATACGTTTTTTTCATTAATATCTAAAAATCTATATGGTTATTTGCAAAATGATGAAGAACTTTTATATTCAATTTGATTTAATGTACAAAGCACAATAGCACACATCGTCACAACAGCTTATCTATCATATCATCCCATACAACACAGAAGCTTGCAGTTACATTACATTATTTCAAATTTCAACGTAACATTGCAGAAACATAACATAGACATGGAATTGTAACAATCCATCGGAAATGTTAAAACAACATTGCAGAAACATTATAAATAATTAAAAACTATAATGCTGTAATTTATGCATAATACATGTATGATATAGGCGTATCTTAATTATAGAAATTGAAATATTTATTTATGTCTATATTTTCTTATATCTTTATTATGCCTTCATAAGCCGCGTTATTTATTGGTCTGTTTTTTTAGCTGAACTTAATTATTAATTAATTATTATTTTATTATTATTTAAGATTTAATTGCATTTTGAATACAAAACAATTACAAACCTATTATACATATGTTTTTTTGGTTGCCTATTTGTGCTCGTAGTATTTATTTGTTACAATCTGCATTATATGCTATCATGTTTGTAGCAACATGTTGTGTTCACTATTGTATCGGTTGTACTGGTACATTTAACAAAAAAAAACGCAGTTTAACTTTATGCGTTGCCAGCAGCTTTGCAATTGTTGTAAGATTTTCTATTGAGCGATATCGGTGGTTTACGCCAACATGCTTACTAAGCAGTCGCTATTTCTTCTAACATACTTTTAACACGCCGGACTTAATAAACATGATGGAAAAGCATAAACCGCTAAGTGTCTCTCAGCAGAAATTCTTACAACAGTTGCAAAACTGCTAACAGCGCAGTGGAAAGCTGCTTCATCTACTCAATGCAACCATTATATTATATTCCACCGTAACGTTGCTACAATGTTTTATTGTAACTTTCCTAAGGGCGGACATTTCAACATTGCTGCAAGCATGCGGCAACGTTGCATCAACGTTTCGCAACATATATGGAATGTTACAATGTTTCCGTGTAATATCTATGCAATGTTCCTGCAACCTTTTTGTGCTGTATGGAACCATATAACGTCCAATCTATACTTGTACATTTAACAAAAAAACGCAGTTCAACTTTATTATGTGCTGCCAGCAGCTTTGCAATTGTTGTAAGATTTTCTATTGAATGACATTGATTTATACCAACATGTTTACTAAGCAGTCGTTATTTATTCTAACATATTTATTTTAACATATCGGACCACTTAATAAAAATAATGGAAAAGCGTTAACCGTTAAGTGTTTCTCAGCAGAAATTCTTACAACAGTTGCAAAACTACTAACAACGCAGTGGAAAGCTGCTTCTTCTGCTTAGTGCAACTATTATATTACATTCCACAGTAATGTTACTACAATGTTTCATTGTAACGTTTTTAATGACGGACAACATTTCAACATTGCTGCAACCTTGCGGAAACGTTGCATCAACGTTTCACAACATGGAATGTTACAATGTTTCCGTGTAATATCTATGCAGTGTTCTTGCAACCTTTCTGTGCTGTATGGGATGCCTGATTATTCACCAAACTTTTTTAATTAATATCTCTATTATTCAATAAAATAATGAAATTTACGTTGATATTGCGAGAATAAAATATTTCGATTTGAAAATAAACGTTACATGCATATGAATAACTCGTGGATGACATTTATATTTACGAAAATCGCATAGAATCGATGTGAATACAACGTACCTGTTTTTATCGGGTAAAAACTACGCAGATTGGCAATTACGATTAATTAATTCTTGCATTATTATTTCTGAAGAATAACAATATTGAGGATTAATTGATCGCAACCATCAATCTGCTTTTATTGACTCTTATTGCCTTAGTTTCTTACTGATTATGTATATGAAAGCCGTATTCTCATTCTTTAATAAATTTTAATCGAGAAGAAAGGATTGGGGGAAATAATTGATAAATAGTTAAGACTAATTGAATATTGTAAAACGAACGCTGTAAATTTTAGAATTTGTAAAAATATAAAGTTATTCTTTTGTTATTTTTTTTCTAGAAAATCGCCGGATCTCGTGAAAATCGGTGAGGAACAACTTCCACTTTAGTCTTTCATCTTCCCGCGGCTGCGCAGGGGTGATCGCGGCGCAATCGGAAAAGGAGCAATGAGATTACCGAAAACGATCTGAAATGCAAATACACGGCGGTATTTTTGTCGGACGGATCACAAGGTGCGCGATTTCCGATTCAAATGCGTAGACCGCGGCCACCGTCGTCGTCGCCGTCGCGCGCGCTCGCCGAAGATAAAAGACAGTACAATGGATGCTGGGTAGCTAGACGATCCTTAGTTACAACAACTTCGGGACGCGGCGTTTCTTGTAAACTCTCAGAGGAGAGAGACTCGCGAAGGAATTAGGTAGGGACGATAAATTCGGTAGCCGTGCTCGTACAAGCTTGTATACCGTGAAAGGAATTCTTTCCGCAAAAGAGAGCGATCCCCGTATGTGCTTCAAAATTGCCTGAGTAAATAGCTCTCGCATGTGCGGGATTTATGTGCAACGTTTGTTAATTGACGATGTAACCGTGAAAGCAGAGTGATCGAATGATTAAACGAAAAATACAGTCTGATAAGAGTGTGTCCGGCAAAACTTTTACATATAAACAGGTAGACGCGAAATTTAAACAGAAACCGGTGGAGGGACCACCTTTCGCCTAAGATGCTTTATTAATAAAGCTTTAGTTGTGATTCGATCTTCGTAATAAAAATATATATTTCGCCATAAGTGCCAAATACACATCGCGTTTCAAAACCATGTTTCTTTGTATACATTCGAAAGAACAAAAAATGTCACGCCAAGCGGCTGCTAAGTACATGAGAAAGTCAAAAGCATTTGTAAATAAATGAGTGAATCGCTACTTAGAGGTGAAAAACGTCGATGACTTACCGAAACGTGGCTCTACGCAAGGATTTGGCACTTTGCATATCTGCACAAACAACTTAAACACTAGCTTAAAATTTAATTAAATTTATGAGAAGGCTTTATTACTATCTGCCTAAACATGATTTATGGAAAAAAACGAAAAATGGATACTACAAGAGGACAATGATCCTAAACATTGAAGTTGCCTTTGTATCGCGTGGAAGTAAAAAAATGATGTTGAATTACTGGATTGGCCGTCATAGCCACCGGATGCAAATCCTATCGAAAACGTTTGGTCCTTGATGAAGTTTAAACTTCGTGGAAAGAAAATTTGGTCGGTCAAGGAGTTAGTTCAACAAATTCGATTGATATGGAGATCTTTACCTCCAAAATATCCCATAAAATTAGTTGAAAGTGTCTCGGAGATACCAGGCAATTACTAATAATGAAGGCGACTAGACAAGTTATTAATAAAGCATCACAGTTCTAATCAAGTATGTGTGTATTTTATTCCAAATTATTTCAATAAATTATTTATTATTATTTATCAAGTTTTGCCGTACACGCTTTTATCAAACAGACTGTAAGTCGAAATTTGTGTGTGTGTATAGTTAGTAAGTAAATTTTTCACATAAGACTTTATTTTCGAGAAAATCGAGTTGGAGCATTGACAAACTGAAAAACAAAAAAATTAAGGTAGTTGTATCGCTAGATCTCGTGTTACAATGCCGAATCAAGGGATCGCTTATGAATCTACTATTTATCAAAAATTATGTTTTCTATTTATTTCATTATCTAAGTGTCACTGTAAATTTGAAATGAAATTGAGATAAATATATATATACACGGAGAGAATATTATAGTTTCTTTTCATATAAATTTTTTTCAACTTTATTATATTTTTAGTCCAGGTGTAGATTGCTAATAAGGTTTATCTTGCTCTAAGAGACATAATTAATTTTGTTAGAAATATAGTAGATTTTGCTAGAGAAACATAGCGAGAGAGTATTTTGATAGTATATTTCAATTCCTAAAATATAAATAGCAAGTATGAAATGAAAGGATAGAGATGAATTATCGGTCTATTTCTGCAAAATGCCGGTCTATTTCTCGGTTACAAAATCCTGTGGTAATTTTTATTATAAAATTCTCCGTGTACATAATACTACAAATACGAAAAACTATTATTTAAATAACTACGTAAATTTTACGTTATTAGTTAAAAAGAGCATTATCACACGCAATTATCCGCCAATCTTCTTTAATTAATAACTCAAAAATTCATGTACTTATTTGCAAAATAGTATAAAATATTTTTATTCAGTTTGATCTAATTTACGAGCACACGACTGCAAGCGTTGCTATCACCACTCATCTACTAATCTTCTTTAATTCAAAATTTTGTTATTTGCAAAATGGTGGAGAAAATTTTATTTAGTTTATCTACATGAAACACTCTATATCAGACACTCTGTATATGTATTTTAAGTATTAATGTAAATCATTAACTCTCTACTGTTGTATTTTAAAAGCAAAATGGTCAGTAATTCAGATATTTGTATATAATGTTTGTATATTTCTATGTAATTTGTATGAATATCATAGAAAATTTTCATCAAAATCTCATATATAGTTTAGAAGATATTAAAAGATATTAAAAGTAGAAATTAAAAATAGTTTGAAGAAAAGTGTCAACTTTAGTTGCAAATATCTCAGCTTTTGAATGGTCAATATTTTTCTAATTGCACAAATAGTTAGATAATATTTAATTATACATAGTAGTGTAAATTTCATCAAATTCTTGCGAAACTCGCTTCATGATACTGCACGCAAAAAAATGACTTAGCAATATCAGCTAAACCGCGTGGTAGCTGATTCAAACTTAGTCAAAAGGCTAATCGTTTAGCTGCTAAGAATTAGCTGACAGCTAAAATGCATTCGCTATGAAATACAAATATATTAGGTGACATTAAAAATGCACATTATTTCAAGTAACTAAGAAATTGCAGTTATTCCTAAATTTCTTATCGTATGCATATATTAAAGAAGTTTGCCGCACATCTACAATCATTTGCTATAATCATTTGTTTCTAGCAGCTAATATTTCTCACTGTAGTGTCTAAGTTTAAACAGCGAATAAATTTAGCTTCGGTAATATCAACATTAGCTGTCCCTATTTCAGTGATACATCTTATCTGCCACAGCTATTTTTTAGCTCTGGAAGCTAATTTTTTTTTTGCGTGTGTTACCTTAACAGAAGTTAATGACGTCATTTCTTTGTTTTCAATTTCTGTTTGACATAATTATATCCTGCGTTATTTTTTTGTTTTATCATTTACATCTTCACGTAGAATCACCATTTGTCCGGTTGAAATAGCGATGACTGATCAACATGGATATAGGGGTAGTCTAAATTTACTGTATATTCTCGATAAATTTTAAAGGCATGCATTCGAATAGATTTCACACGCACTTTCTGAACGATATTTATTGGCGACGCTCGCAAGCAAGCCTGACTATCGCGTGCGTCTTTCACTTACCGTCTAAAATAGAGTCGATCGTGCACCTGTAGATAGCCGATCTAGAGCACACATCATGCGAGATGATAACGAAATCCTGCTGCGTTACTGGCAGGAACCAAGCCACCAGTTCCGTATCCGGTTGAACGTCTTTTATCACCTCGAATATAGGTTCACCTGTGGAAAAAAAGCGGAGAGGAAAGCGTAAAAGAGTAAGATAGTGAAGCATCGGACTGGGAAATATTAACATCAATATATCATCGACGAGAGACTTTAAAAACGATTCTTTAAAAACGTTATCTAAGATTCTTAAGAATCTGAAGCATTTGGAATCGTTAAGAGTAAGTTATTCACGCGACGCGCGCGATAGTAACACAATAGACGGAAAAAAGGAAATAAAAAATATTCCTGAAAATGGCGAAATAGCAAAATGAATGTTAACTCTTTGCGATCCTAATTGTTTTAAACTTTTCTTCTCAACCAACTCGTAGAAGTGCGTGTATTCCGCGACAATGTCGCGTAGTTTGCGTGTGTTTCAATATCTCGGTATATTTAACTAATAATGCAACGACATATTTACATTATATTATGCTCAATATACTATATAGGATGTTCATTGTAACGGTATGTACTATTTTTTATCAGTTGCAATGACCGGACAGGGAAAAGTTCTAGATGTAATTAATCAGTTTTTAAACGGCAAAATAAGATGCAATAAGAAGACTTTCAAAAACGTTCTTTAATAAATAATGAATTTTTTTCGTAAAAAAATGAAGATTATTATTTTCATTTTTTCAAATAGAATGATATATGTTTTTAACCTTAGTATTATAAAAAAAAAGATTAAAACAAATGCAATAGTATCTCATAATGTTTCCTAGCATCGTTAGATGCTCAAGTCATATTCGAAATGTAATCCATTTTTTGCAAAATTCCGCCCTTTGTAATAGAGTTTTATATGTTACATTTATTAGAATATTTCCATTTGTGTTTCTGTGTTATACGTTGAAATTTTTCATTATTATTTTACTATATTTCTTTTTTTTGTGAAGTCAATGAACATTATGAGTCACTACTGAATATGTTTTGATTCTCTTTATAACACTAGAAACAATATAGAATTTTATATAAAAAAATGAAAGTGACGTTAATTTTTTACGAAGAAAGAATGTTTAAAAAATTTTTACTATTACATTTTATTGTCGCTTAAAAGTTGGTTAATTGGACCTAGAACTTTTTTCTGTCTAATCATTGCAACTGGTAAAAATACAATGGATACCGTTACGATAAACACTCGGTATATGGATAGCTAAGAAGCGATATCTTCTCTGACAAAAGTATAAGTTTCTAAAAGATATCTTAAAGATATCCAAAAACGTTCTATTCTTTCTTTTTAAAAATCTTTAAAAAATCTTTTATACATTTGTGCTATCTTGGTCATATATATAAAAATGATCTTTTCTGATTTTTTAGTTCAGCGAACCTAAGATTTTTTCACAATTTATTAAAAATTTAAAAATATTAATATTTATTAATAATAAAAATATATAATATATAATAATACATAAAATTAGTACATAATATATAACTAACCAATGTTTTGTTTGAACGAAAGTAAAACAAACTATGTTTTACTTCTGTTCAAAATTAAAAAGAACAAATATAGAAAATTTGATCGTTCAGAACAAAATGAATTTCCAAAACAGTTCTTTGTTTCTTCTGAGGATCTTCAATATCAGGCATACGTAGTATCACTCCTCAGCCATAGACATTAATAAGTAAACAGTTGATTCATACAATCAACGAAATACAATGTCAATGCGGACATAAGACTACAAAAGATTGATGTTCACTTGTCGTCAGTTGTCGATAAAAATCTATAGGTCTGTTCGTTTTAGCTGAACTGCCTGAACTGATGCACACTGGTGCGATAAGTTAGGGGGAGACAAATGTATTTTGTTTCGCTCCAGCTTATTGCATTAGTCTGCACCAGTTCAGGCAGTTCAGCTAAAAAAAGTAGACCTAATATTATAGTGTATGTATATGCTTTGTTTGTTTCTATTTCATGTATTTACTTTTCTTCGTATTATATGTGTGGAAATCATGAATGTCAATTAGCAAGCGTTTGCACATTAACGTTCAAGAATTAAGGAATCTAGCTGAACGGCTTGAGCGCCGCTCTCGACGTACCTTTTACCTTCGTGCCGATCAGATTAACTTGCTCATCGTACGACTGGACGATACGTAGAAACCTTATCCAATTGCACTGACGCTTGTTAAGATTGTAGTTCGAGAAGAAGACCTCGTCGTAACAGCCGTACTCGCGTCTGATCTAGAAGCACATCGCTTTAATGAGTGGCGATCGAGAACTCGGCCGGTATCGATGTCGAATTTTTTCCCTCCGACACGCATACACGAAAGGTGACTCTTAATTTTCATCGAGTATCAGCTTCTCTTTCGTTCCATTCTTGCATCGGCCGCCGGCCGAGTGATCAGACCTGAAGCTAACGTTTCCCGATTGAATGAGAAAAGTTTTTCGCGAATCGACTATCAAACGCGAACAAATAGATAGGAAAACTATATCATCTTATTAACTGCAAGTAAACGCCTGATATTTACATGAAAGAAAGTAATTTCATGTTAAAAGGAAATAATTTCAAGTGAAAAACGAATAATTTCAAACTGGAAGAGAATAATTTTCAGCTAAAAGAAAATTATTTCAAGTTAAAAGAAGATCATCTCGAGTTACAGCTGTACGCGCATTGATCACAAATCGATAAAAGAAGCGTTCCTTGAAAAATCTTAGAGATAGGATAAAATTGTATAATAATAAAGGAAGCTGACTGTGGAAACGTACGTATGTTCATACTTACGTCATTGTCATCGAGAAGGGAGTAAAGATCGATCTTGTCGAATCGGATTGATCCTTGAAACGGATATATCAGGGTGCCCGACGGGATGAACACGTTCGACCACACCGAAATTCTCACATCCGTGACCAACGTGCCCGAGTCATTTTTGAAGAGGCTCTTGCAGGACGACTGATCACTGGCGAGGACCAAGGAGAATTCTCTAGGTATCAGGACGCAAGTTTCCATAACAGAGGTCCAGGTGGCGAATGTTTTTGGGGATCCACCGGCGCAGCGATACCTCCACTCTGCTAACGATTACTTGGAGCACATCCGTGGGCGCGTGACACTGCTGTCAGAGTATCTCGTTCGGTCTCGCGGCAGGTAAGGATCGAGACACATCAACTGTGTTCCTGATGAAACACTCTAGTTGCTCAGATAGCGCGTCGCGTGTCGAACGAGGAGATCATCGCTCACAGGTCCCGGCGCGGAGCGGATTGACATTTAGAACCACGGAGTCCAGACGTTTCCCGACGACGATTCCTTGGCCCGATCCCGAAGTTGCGGTGCCGTCCACGATCATTAATTGTGCGTCAATTCATGCATTTGCCGCGCGTTGGACGCGAAATTACGCACGTAAACGCAGCGCGAGACGACAGAGAGAGAAGAGAAAGAAAGAGAGAGGCGACAGGATCGTTCGTCGTGCAAGGTGCAAGGCCCTCGGCCGACTGGACGGGATTAACCGACTGATCTTGACCTTGCGACGGGTTACCAACATTTGCTACCGAATGGTTAGCCCTTCCCCCTCCTGGAGCCACCTTTTCCCACTCATCGCGCCGGGCCCTCGCCGCGGCCTTTTTCATCGGCGTAGTCAGGGTGTATAGCCTTAGGGACATTCGACCGGCTTCGGCTGGCTTGCTTCTCATCGGCCGTCCGCCGTGACGCGCTCCAGCGTATACGGCCGCTAACAATATCCCCATCTGAATGGAATGGGACGCGAAAAATCGGGCGCGTTCAATGAAAATGAAACGCGAGATCGGCGAGCGTAGCGAGCGTATTCATTGTGAGGTGTCGGAAGTCGTTACGAGCTCTACTACGTCTTTTGATTCCTCAATTTCATTAAACAAGTAACGAGTGTACTCGTAAACAGTCCCCGCGTGCAGCCGTGAAAGGAAGTGTGATTTATCGATGGAAAACAGGCCCTAC
This sequence comes from Odontomachus brunneus, assembly GCF_010583005.1. Lineage (NCBI taxonomy): Eukaryota > Metazoa > Arthropoda > Insecta > Hymenoptera > Formicidae > Odontomachus > Odontomachus brunneus. Next base: position 995,348 of record NW_022639484.1, on the reverse strand, counting down.
GCCAGTGCAGTCTCTACCTCCCCACCACGTACACTCGGCGCGAGTGCAACCTCGAGTGTAGAGCGAGTGTCGGTCCGTTCAACCGGCACAAGGAAGCCGGCCGGTCATCCTTCTCGTCGTCTTCGTCGCCGTCGTCTTCTTCGTCGTCGTTGTCGTCGTCGTCGTCGTCGTCGTCCTCGTCGTCGTCGTCGTTATCTTCTTCTTCCTTCTCTTCTTCTTCTGCTTCTTCGTCCTTACACCATTCGCTTCAAAGAGGAACCCACGTGGGCGCCCGCGCACCTGTCGCTCTCTGCTTCTCTCTCGATCCTTCTCGTGCTCCTTCAGGTTGTGCCTCTTCGCTCTTTGTCTTTTTCTCCCTCTGTCCACTTCTTCTTTCTCTCTCTTTCTCTCTCTCTATCTATCTACTCAGGACGCGCTCGCTCCTGCCCTCCCTACCGTTTCCAGCAAATAGCCTCCGTCATTTCTTTTTCTCTGTTTTCGTTGCGCTTCCCTCGGGCCTGTCCTACCGATCTGCTGGCAACCTCACTCCCCGTCGATCGGCTCTCCCTCCCTGTGGAGCGAATCCTTCCCGCCCTCCGGGCCCAGAGTGCTCTCTTTCTCGGAGCTCCTTTTTCTCTCATTTACCCTTCCTTCATCTCGTTTGATTCGCACTGGCGTCTGCCATGCGTCGTCCCTTTCGCTCGCCCGCTTCAACCAAAACGGCGAGCAATCCGAGAGTACGCAGCCGTCAGGAGACCATCGATTGGCATTATCAATTTGAAAAAATTCAACATCCGCTCTCTGCAAGATATGTGATGTCTTTATGATGTCTGCGTGTTGGACGTTATACACGTTTGACCTTCATGCTTTAAGTCTTACTTATTTATCGGTATCGCTGTCGGTAATCAAATTCGTTCTTTCTGACGTTTCATCGAGAGTCGACTTAGTTTTACTACTCCAGTCTGCAATTTCAGTTAGAATCGATAAAATAGGAATTTAATAATAACATATTAGGTTGTATAATAAAGCAATTCCACATTTTTCAGCTAAAGTGTAACGTTTAAATTTTTATGTCGTTATAATATTATGAAACTATGAAGGATAGTAGAAGGTCGCAGATCAAAACGACGCATACATTGTAAATTGTAAAGACGTAAAAATGCAATTGTTTTACTTTATTTGAAAAAACCGAAATTATTTAGTACACGATCCTATAGTTACCAGGAATGTTTTATTCAAACAAACCTTCACGTCTTGATTTAGATTTCCTGAACAACCTGTGAGGCCAATAAACTCCTCTTTTGGATCTCGGTTGATGTGATTTCATACCGGTGTGATTTATGTTTTCCGACTTTCTTATACCGTGCTCATTATTATTTGCTGTATGTACTTTTTGAAGTTGAACAGTATCATCCGTTGTACTTTCACTTCCTGTTTCTACGGATGTATCATCGGTAACTTTTCTACTCTTAATTTTAGATTTTCCTACTCGCATCTTCTCCCTTATCACAGTTTGGTCGACTTTCAAACTTTCTCGAAACCTTGCGACGGATCAAATATATGATACGTTATTATTACTTCACAATAGTCTTTTTCTGTTATAAGACATGAATGAAAAAACTGATTACAATTCTAATATATAATTCTGCGGGCGCATGCAGCTTGAAATATATCATTGTATAATTATGTATTACCTGATATAAAGCGTGGAGCCTATAATAATGCAACATATCAAGAACAGAATTATAGCCAATGCTGCGTAAGCAACGAATTCCTCGCTCGGCATCCAGCCAAAGATTGGTCGTGTCAGTTTATCCTCCATCAAATAAGTACGCCAATTTGGAGGTCCAAGAACTTATATTTATGTTAATAGAGAATTATGAATAAGCAACTTGTATACGACATAATGCAAGTTGTAATTTCAACATATTCAACTCGTTTGCTACCAATGTAATACATATGTGATGCACTTATTTTTCACTTCAAGTTCGACTCCAACGTCACATATATGTAAAAACGATAAGTTTTCTTTCTATATTCATATAAACGAACTAAATATATTTTGCACAATTGCATAAAAACATGCAATGTAGTCTGTGAAGGAGATTCCCCAAATAAACTATAGCTAATCAATCGAAATGTCTTAACGTCAAATTTATGGACTTGAACAGTTAGATATCATTCCGTCTATTTCTCTTACCTTTGACGCGGATCATGTTTGTTGTCCATTTGAAATTTAGGTCAATTTGCTCCACAACGCACTTCCACGTGCCGTGATGAGATTTATTTACAGCTGGGAGATGATCTACATTCACAGCTACGGGCAACGTGACGCCATAGTCTTTCCACACTCTGTCATCGATAATCCAATACACCTTCAGGTCGGAATATATGTAGCCGAGGATAACGCAATGGCACATTACGTTCATAGAGAGAGTTTCGCGAATGGTGACACTTTCTTTTATTGGCACTACTGCCAAAGTTACCACCTTAAATATCATATACGTTCCGTCTATCCGATGTACAGTAAGCGTATATACGCCCGAGTCGTTCAATACCGCTTTACTTATTACTGAAAAGAAGCAAATTACCTACTTATTACTAAAAAAAGATAAATTCACGTTCGTTAATCGGAAAAAAACATTTTTCCAATTCACATTTTGGATTGAAAAAAGCGAATTTCGAGAGAAACAAATTCTTTATATATTATTGAAAAAAGCAAACTCATCCGTTATTTTACATCAGAGAAGGAATTATCTACGTAAGCGTAGATAATAGTAACTTATTATGAATACAATATATGCGAATATTGTGTTATGTACCGATCTCATAATCCTTAATTTCTAATCTGCGCTCTTCCTCCTGGAGGAAAATGCCATTGTGAGACCACTGTATCTCCGAATCAGGCGACTCGGTTCTAATGGCATTTACGATACTTGAATCGGAAGGAAGTGATATCAATTCACCTTCCTGCACGGTAAGAGCAGTATGATCCTGTGCAATTCTCCTCTTGATCAAAGTCACGGTATCTACATTAGAATAAAAAATTAGCATAACAATCTCTTTGAAAAAGATGTGGTACACTATCGAGTGGTTGAATAAATAATAAACTATATATATTCAGCGCATATACCATCGGTTATATCACCACAGAGAATCATATTGCAACGACCAGTCATGCTGCTAGGCCCTATACAAGGTTCACCCTTCACGTTAGGTTCCGGTGAATTACAATATCGTTTTCTGGTTCCTATGCCGCCATTGCAACTAACACTGCACGCCCATGGTTCCCATTCGGACCATCCACCGTCTAAAGGGGGACCATCTATATCTGCATATGAATGAAACAAAAGGATATGTGAACAAAAGGATGCAAAACAATATTTTACAAAATTTGTGAAAACCTCACATTTAAATGTTAGATAAACTTTTAGCCAGCGATACACAAGACAAGTGACTAATGATTATTATATTTTATATATAACGTTATATTCTTATGGCATATATAACGTTATTCTTATACTGACGCGTTTTAACCCATTAGAAAAGCATAACGGGTTTGACTCGTGACACGTACTTATGTCTAAATATGAAAATAAGTTAGACTCGTTATGATTTTTTACGAGAAAATAGATAAAAACGTTTTAGTGTGAAATATATTACTATTTATATGAATCTATTCTAAATATTCTATTTTTTAGGGCACATTTAGAATGATTCTGGTATGTTTTGTCCTGGGAATATACAAGATGTCTACTGAAAGAAATTATCCGATGAAAAATTAACAAACGGATATTTCCGATCAAAATGCCGATGAATTTTTATATTCGATCAGGATATCCGATTAAATTTAATCGAATACTTCCGCTTATAATAGCATTTCATCAGATAAACCGATCAAAAAATTATAAACTGATATTTCTTATCGAATGTTTCCTGATCGGATATAAAAATTTATTGATATTTTGATAGGAAATATCTGTTTGTTAATTTCTTGTCGAATAATTTCTCTCAATGTGATAATTCATGACATACATTCATGTTATGTGCAATTCGTAATACTCATTAAATTAAACACAAAATTCCTCTACCATTTCGCGAACAACTACGTAATATTTTAAGTTAATTAGAGAAGATTTGTAAATGTGTGTGATCACGCGTGATACGATAGATGAGCTGTGATAACGACGTTTACTATTGTGTGCTTGTACATCAAACTGTAGATCAAACTGAACAAAAAACTCGTCGACTATTTTGCAAATAATTACATAGATTTTTTAGTTATTAATTAAAGAAGATTTGTGCGTTATCGCACGATTATGTATCAATCAATCAATAATTAAATCAATGACTAAGTATCTACGCGGTTGCAAAATGGCAGAGAGGACTTTTTTATTTAGCTTTACATAATGTACAAGCATACGACGGCAAACTACTATCATAGTTCATCTACCGCATCGCCCATGATCATACACGTTCACCAATCTTCTTTAATTAATAATTCAAAATTTTACATGGTTGTTTGCGAAATGGTAGAGAAGTTTTGTGTTCAGATTAATGAGTTCTATCTGTATACAACGATTGATCTGTATACATGAATTGTTAAACGCCATTAATATTAAATTATAAATACAGTCTCAATAGATTAATTATACCTGATGGTATGCAGTTCGCGCTCCACGTGGCCCAACTTCCCGTGTCCACGGCGAGTGAAAAAAAATAGAAGATGAGCGGTTGACGATGCACGTAATGGAACACGATTGTCTCATTGCAGAATATGTCGATCGTGCTTCCCGCCCATCTTTCCGAAACAGACGATGGAACAAATTGTCGATAAATTACGCGATAAATTATTAATTCAGATTCAGCAAAATACAGATGCGTTTTTGGCCGAATTACTTTATAGTAATATTCGTCCAGGTGTTGGTGGTAAATATCGGCTTGGGCGCTTTCTGCTTGTGATAAACTTTCACCCTGGGATAAGTGTTTTTCAGAAAATGTATCCACTGATCTTGCTTGCCGAGCATAAGCGCGTAAAATCTGCAAGATACAGCGCGATACAAGCGGATATGAAGGATTTGCGAAATAATTATCTCTATTTACCCCGGTGTCCCTGGCAGCAGAAGTAACGGTATCCAAACGACCCCTTTGGCGCGTATCATCAACGTTAATTTATTCGGTCTGACCACATCTTCCTTAGACCACGTTGACGCCGGTAATATTCTCGTGTAGCGATCGGTTTGCGTGTTCTCTATGTGACATCCTGCACGGACGTAGAACGGAAGAGATCAAAGGCACCATATCTAACCGCGAAGAACTGGCTTTAGAGATTGCAAAATGTACTTGAGGCACAATCGAAAGCGACCCCTATCGCGTGTCCTTTCTCGCTATTATAATAATAATAGACCGGTAAGAAGGCTTTGGCTGGCTCGGGATGTTCCCATTCGAAGAGCGGATCCGACGCTCCCGCGTAATAGACAACAACGCGTCCTCGAGGTATACGAATAACAAAGCTACTCCACTTGCCAAGATACAGCAAGTGCGGTAACGTTTTTTTCTTCACCAAAACTATTTCTTATCAGTTGTAAAAATTAAGAAAAAGAGAGATCAAGCAATATATTGAAATAAGTGGTCTTCTCTGTTACGTTCATGAGGTTAAGTTACCTTTTTCTTCAGACTGATAATAGAGAAGAACTTTTTCATTATCTAAAGCACCGATCTTGAGAATGTAACGGGACTTCAATCCGTCGTCGGCAGTAAACACAAACGTTATGGAGTCAGGCCGATCAGGTTCCCATGCTTTTAACGAAAAGTGCAGGCCTTCTGTACGATGCTCCGGTAAAACGTATAAACGTCGTCCGATGCCGTGTCCTTTCACGAAAAATGTGCACTCCTCTATGCGGATAATATAACAATGAGTAATAATTTTTTACGAGCACCAAATTTGGAAGAATCTGATGCTCAAGGCGGATCAAACCTTTCCAAGCGTTACCAAAAATTTTTTTGAATTTTTTCCCGTGCTTGAATTAATTTTCATTTGACTAACATTATTTTTATTTGAATAACAAAAACTAAATTTTCTGTTATTAATTGTATGTATCTTCTATAGTAAATTTAAAGTTATTTTGATTTTTAATTTTACTTCATATTTTAATATAAATTTAATGTTTAAGAATATTTTATCTAAAATGTTAAATGTATTAAATTTAATTATATATATAAATATTATATGAAAATATTGTATATACCAGGTAAAGCATGAAGCAACTCGAAATATTTTATAAAGAATCATTTTATTTTGGAACTTTAACGATGGATTGTTACATTCAAAATACAATAAATCGGAGAAAGATTTTTGAAGGTCATATTGTTTAATATGGTTGAATTTGTTTTAATATTATCTGCTTGACTTTTATTATAAAATGAAAGTTAATTTTCACTATAATTGACAAAAACAATTTAAATAATGCATTTTATAGTCCCCTTGAAATCATGTTTTATTATAATATTTACTTGCACCAACTTTCATTAAAATCAGATGGAGATGATTTCGTTTTTAAAGCATTTAGATGAAAAACGAAATGGTTATGTGACTCATCTAAATTGTTTTTTAGAGTTTTTCAAACAATTTACAAATATGTAAACAAGTTGCATAGATAATAAAAAGGATAAATAAACAAGATATCTAAAAAAGGAGATATACTTTTATTTATAAGTTTTTATTTTTTAAAAACAAGAGTTTTTCAAAAGTATCGTCTGATAAACGATTTTTACAGGATATATATATATATATATATATATATATATATATATATATATATATATATGTTGTTTTGAACTAAAAAGACACTCTATTGGTGCCGATAATACGATGTATTGTATTTGAAAAAAGTTTGTTTTTTTTACATTAGAAAAATTCGTCAGGCAATGCAACTCTTCAAAATTTCGACTCTAAACAGGAAAATGTTTCGATGTTACTGGTGATAATATTGATAGATGGTTTTGTTTAGATACCAGCAAACATTGTGTATAAGTAATAAGTTTTACCTGGCTCTTCGCAATCTCTTACATCGCAAAGATCTTGCGGAACCAGTGGATCCGTCGTATAACACCAGGTACCAGCGATATTACGCGAAGGATCTCTGCAGTAGTTGCTGGCATTTCGAACACTACGTTCTGGATAGAGACTATCATTCCAATACGCTCTATCGACACTGTGAACAGGTTTAACAGCTGTAAATTTCGTTAATAATTTCGGTGGTGGACGCAATGGCGATTTTGTGAACAGTGATGATCCCGATGAGACATTTTTCTCCATCAAAGAACGTTTCACGTGAGCCGGACTCGGAGTCTCAGGAGGAGCTTCAGTTATCAACGATGCGTTAGGTTTTTGCATTTGTTCGAGATCATAATCGCTCAACCACTTTGCGCAGGTTCGACCTGAACGAGTAGTTGACAGCGTGCCTATATAATCATTAGCAGTTCCTGCCATTCGACATTCTGCGAAAAACGTACGGAAATATCGTAAAAAACGTATATAAAGATCTAACTTTTTCGCAGTGATTCTTTTCAATAAACTCTAATTAAGAAATACATGGTTTACTTCATCATTACGTTACAAATCGTAACGATAAAGTAAAGATAGACATATCCAAATGTTCACGTAATAAAATTTAGATTCAGTATGTTATGATTTATAATAAAAAAATATATAGTCATAAAATAAATATAAAATAAAAATATAGATCTAAAGTAATAATGTGTTTCTCTCTTTCTCTCTTTTACGCTATATATGTGTAGTTTGTAGACACAATGTCTGTAATAATGACATTTTAATTACCTGATGATCTACAAATTCGGACGGAACAATATTGTTTCGTGATGTCCGTAGCATGTGGAGTGGAAATCGCGTAACAATAAGGTCCACTAGGGTCATGACTTGGATTCCTACATCTGTTTAAAACCTTAATGATAGATCTATCAACAAAGTTATCGGCGATCTTCTCACTGTCTGGTATCTAATATAAACGCACCGTTGTATTCTTGTTTTAGAGGATGAATAAATGTAATTTCTAATATTATATAAAATATTTTACTGTAGTTGAATGACCATTCTATATTTTAATACTCAATGGAAGATATATTATGGACGAAGATCGAATATTATATACCTCCTTTGCTATCCATGGTATACATGGAAGTACCCTTTCACTCGTCCATTGAGTTCCACGATACTGATAGTCAGCGATATTATGAATGCAGTTTGGAGGCTGAGGATTTTCTACCGCGTCCGTTGCTACTCAAGTTGTTAATTTAAAAAAACAGGTTTATGTAATATGTTTAACAAATACTAATAAGTCAAAATTTCAAGAGTTTTAATCATTTACCATCAGGTGGACAAAAGAATGTCCAGTGTGCTATTGTTTGATTACTCCCGACGCTGAACCAACGTAAAGTAGTCAGTAGATCATGATTTACAAATAAAATTTCCTCACTTCCAGATACAAGTTGTGAAATTAAACGCAAATGTGTACCGAAAATGCTGTAAGTATTATAAGTAAAAAATTTATTAATATAGAATACAAAAATCTGAAAATATTTAAAGTAAATATATTATACGTGTAATATATATTTACTAAATATGGTAGTTAAATAAATATATTATACATGTAATATATTTACTGTATATTTATACATGTATTTTAAAAGACCTGATAGTGAACTCTTTCCAAATCCAATAATTGAGCGATCCCTTAATTATAACCTCTTTCAAATACTGTTTTATTGCTATTTCATTTTCTTGATATAACAAAGATATAATGTCATTGCGCCTGATTTCCAACTAAAATAAAAATATATATTCATATATAAAATATAAATCCATATTAATTACGTTTTTAATTCGCGTTTCTCATTTTTTATTTTCAAGTCTGAGCATTAGTGACATTAAAAGCTTTTCCTTCGTACCGTGAAACAAGGAAACAGCACTCCAGGGCTCTGATATAATCGTACTTTTATATCACGCTTAGCTCGAACGTAAAATCGTACATCCTGCGTATCGTTACTTTTTTGCATCGGCCAAACGGTCAAAAATTCATCCCCAAAAGTGGTGTGACTTTCGCAATCTGAACGCGTAAGAGATTTTAGCCAAATAATTTAGTATTTTCTATATTACAATATATTATTTGGATGTTATGTTTGAGTAATGGGACCCAAACTTTTAGGGACTGTACTGTACAATTTTGACAAAACTCTGTGCTCCACAATACACCAGTGCCCATAACGCCGTAGTACAGGAAACTGTCGAGGTACAAACTTGAAATACTATTCTTTGTTTTATACTCGTCCATAATTAACGGTTTGGACACGCCATGTATCCCGAGCGATATGAAACCACCACCCCAAGTAATCCACAAACCAGTCCATTTAGAACTGAGTAGCATCTCGGGTGTATTCTCTAAAAGCCGTCCGTTCTGAAAAAAATATATTTTAATGATCAATTAGGTATTATGTTAATACTTTTATTACTGTAATACCGTCTGTTTAATTCTTAGCTGTTTACATTAACATCAATAACAGGATATATTTGACCGCTGACACTGTTCGAAATTAAAAGTTCTACTCCGGCTTTCCAGTCTTGTGCAATCTTCTTGGCAGAAGACGGGATTGGAAGAAAACTTAGTAAAATCCTGGCTTCTGCCTAGATATGTGCAATTTTGTTAATTATGCAGTGAATTATAGTATGTCTATAAAATATATCAATATTTAATGATATGTATGTACATTTTGTTCATCAAGAGGATTCCAGAGTTTTATCCAAAAGGATATATTTCCATAAGTGCTATTTAAACCCGTTAACATGGAATAGGTCGATGAATTTCGGGAATACATCAAACAATCTATAAAAAAAAGTCTATTAAAATTTACATATAGAAAAAATTTATATATAGAAATTAGAATTTATACATATAGAAAGATTCTAACAGATTCTGTAATAGACATTTTAAAGAAACATCTCTTATAATTACCTGGGAAAAATATCACATAAGTGTTGTACCTATATGACCATATATAATCATGTGTAATCATATGTCTATAACGAAAAAAGTACTGTTATACAAATACATTCGAAATATATGCTTATGTTTCTGACAATATATAATGTCGGCATTTAATTGAGTGAAACTATTTCTTCCTTTTCTTATTTAACAACATTTTTTCCATATAAGCATATGATTATATGTATGCTTATATATAAGGAAAAATTTATATGTAATTTATATATAATTTTATTTAATAATATATAATAATTATCTTCCGAATAAATAAATATATTTTTTATTATATATTAAAAAACATTTATTGGCATTTTTATATAGAAAGATTCTAATATAGTCTATAATTTATATTTTAAGATATATTTATTATAGAATTTAAATGTTCAACATTCATTCTCAACATTCATTCTCAACATAAAAGATTATTAGATTGGCATAAAACATAGTCACTTCATATCATATCTTTAATTTTTAACAATTTCTAAGTTTTAGTTTTTCTGTTATATTTGACTGTACATACCTCTGTCGTCGCAAAATGGAACATCACAATATTCTTTTTCTACTAGCTCATAGCTTCTTTCTTCTACATAACACCAAGGACCACCAATATCATCATTTGGATTCCTACAAAAATTATTTGCTTTTGCCCTTGATCCATCCGGAAAATGATTGTTATGGAATTTATTACTCTAAAAGAAGTATAACGATTAATGAATAATAGTTTATAAGATAAAATAATAACAAGGAAGAGAAATCACTACAACTTATTGACCCACACAACAGAAATGCCCCGAATACATCATAAGGATATTATAAAAATATCTCAATATATGTAGGATATCTCTATAATATATTCGGAACATTTTTGCTGTGTGGGTACATATTTTCCTGTTGGTAATTTATACAATAACAAGATTTATTATGCTCACTTTTGTATTACCAAGTTTATATCTTTTGTTCCAAGATTTACATTTTCTTCTTGAAACACTAAAACTGCGATTTCCGCCATATTCAGCTCCTGGCCCCGTTATAATACAATCTAATACAAATAATATATTTTCAAGTGCAAAATCAAATCTAAACTCTTTACAAAAGATAGCTGTATTAGAGATCTATTTATTAGTTACAGTTAAAAGAAATTGGTGTTATCATTTAACCCACCTCCGTAATTACAAAGTGGAATATTACACTCATCGTCGATAACTGTAGGCTCTAACGTATAACACCAGGGTCCTCTCAGATCCCGAGTAGGATTTCTACAATAATTTTTGGCTAGCTTCATGGATCTTTCCGGAAAATTCGTGTCAGTTATATCAGTACTGATCTGATAAGAAAAGAAGGTAAAAAGTTATAAAAATGTTTAATTCTGAAATATTTTAAAAGTTACATGAAAACATCTCAAGGGAACAGAAAAATTAAAATAACGCCAAAATATGATTAAATTTTTAGTTTGTCAAAATAACATTAAATTGCGAAAACTTTTGATGTTTTCTTGATGCCATATTTATGTCTTAATAGCATAATTTTGACGTTCTATTCAGAATTATTGATATGATAAAGATATCAAGGTAATAATTAATAAATGTCATATTTGACTATTTATGACCCAGTAAGCAAAAAATCATTACTACAATGTTATTATAACGTTATTGAATAATAATATGTAACGTTTTCAAATATATAATATTTAATGTTACATATATCATTATAAACGAACTTTGACCCAGATTTGGAAATGTCTATAACGTTACAAATAATGATGCTATAATGTTCTCGTAACACATTTTTATAACATTTTAGTAATGTTTTGTAGATCCTGCTTCTTTTACTATCCTCCAATTTTTCCTCTCTCTTGTGTCCGTCTACCATTCTTCTTCTATCCGCCCTCTTGCTCCGCTAGCTCCTCTCCTGCCCCTCTATACGTATAATAACGTATAATAATATTGTAGTAATGATTTTTTGCTTACTGAGTATAATCATATATATATATATATATATATATATATATATATAATATCGATTAAATAAACGTTAAAATAACGTTCAAAAATATCAAAAATAATAATATAAATATAACTTTTAAAACATTATTTGAATATTGTATTGGTAAGTAACATTGTTACAACATTTCTAAAACATTTAATGAAAATATTATTACAGTATACATAAAACTAATGTTGATTTGATGTTTCTTGCTCACTCAAAGAAA
>NW_022639484.1:953076-983092 GCF_010583005.1 Odontomachus brunneus | reverse complement strand
AATATTTAATGACAGCTCGATACTCGATTTTGTCCATTTTCACAAAAACACTCACATCAACTTACTCAAACGACTGTTACATAACAACTGCGAGTCCAAAATGGCTGAAACTTCGGTGAGTAACTGTCAACAGATGAACAACGAAATTCACTAGCTTTTATTTACAAGTGCTGCTATCTTCACGTTGAGGTCGGAAACTTTTCAGACCACCCTCGTATATAACAGAAATATTAAAAATAACATTTCTATATTATGACTTCAACGTTTAGGGATATTATATTATCCAGTAACAGTTTAAAAACATTTATAAAATATTATTCCAAAATATTTATAAAATCTACATAAAATCTACATAAAATGTTCCAAAATATTGATTTAATGTTTCTTGTTTACTGGGTTGTTAGATCCATGTCGTATTTGCACCGACAGTATCTACGAACTAAGCAAGAATAAAATGTAAATGTAAATGGATTCTTGGGTCAACATGTTAACGAATAAATGTTGATAATAAATGTATCATAAATAGTCAAATATTACATTTATTAATTCATTTAATGAAGTGTTTCGCTAAATCACATTAAATATGGGCTAAATTCATCTTGCATGCTGTCGTTGGAAGCATCGTTCTATTTTTTTTTTGGCATATAATAAGCGATATACGATGCTTTCAGCATGAAAGCGTGCAAGACGAACTTAGCTATGCACTATTATTGCATTAATTCATCAAAACCTAGCATAGCGCTGTATTAGTTTTTCCAATAGAAAAAATTCATATTACTTTATGAAGTGGCTGTTCGGCGGACCACGATTGGCATCGGAAACCAGCAACAGTTGTCATAAGGGAGCCTTTATACTCGGTTCCGAGTTGAGACAACTTGCATTTGGATAAATCAGTTCTCGATGCATTGTAAGCTAGAAAAAGATGAACGTAATAATAAGTCTGTTCGATTACGCATAATCGAATAGACATTACCCAGTAAGCAAGGAACATTATATTAACGTTTAGAAACGTTGACTTCATGTACATTGTTTGGACATTTTTTAATAATATTGTATTTATATTTTTCACATGTTATTTTTCTGAATATGATTTTTCTGGATGTTGTTTAAAAGTTTTAAAAACATTACAAAAAATATATTTTTTAAATGTTACTTTAACATTTATTTGAGATCAATGTAACATCTTAAAAATATTTCTGCCGATTAAAACATTATGGCAACCCTATTTCAATATTATTAAAACTTCCAAATCGCGGTCAAAATATGTTCATAATGATGTTTGATACAATATTAAACACAACATTTGACAATATTACAAGTTCTTCAATATCATTGTAGCAACGTTGTATTAATGATTTCTTGCTTACTGGATATCCCATACAGCACAGAAACGTTGAATCCATATCTTATAAATATTTAATTTCAACATTGAGATGTTGTATCAACATTGCAAAATATAAATTCAACGTTGAAGAAACGTTATAGAAACATCTAATGTCCGCTGAATTGCAATACCTTATAAATGTCTATAAGACGTTGCAATTCAACATTCGAAAAACATCCCAAGTAGCAGACAGCCGTGATAATGACGTGAATTTTACATCCTCTGTTACATCATTTATTCTTTAAGTTAATTAAATAATGACGTTTTTTTGATGGTCCTAAATCACAGACATCCAACCAGAGACATCATATGTATTATATCTTAATAATGACATTTTTTTACATAAAAAGACGTACAATGATGTATGACACTGATTAAAAAAATATATCTTGTAGAAACGATTACAACTAGTTAGCTTATGTTGATTTTAAATGAAATGTAGTTCTTTTATTTGATTTCTCACTATTTTTGCATCTAAAAATTTACTTAATATCCCATACAGCAATATCCCATACACAAATCTTCAAAGAACGTTCTAAGGATATTTTAAGGACATTGATACATTCTAAGAACGTCCCAGAACATTCTCTGAAGATTTTGTGCTATTTGGGACTGGTCGGATGCGAATTCCAGATTCTTAGCCCATACAGCACGCAAACGTTGAATCAACATTTCAGAAACGTTACGTTGTGACATTGCAATCCCAGTAAGCAAGGAACATTAAATTAACGTTTAGAAACGTTGACTTCATGTGCATTGTTTGGACATTTTTTAATCATATTGCATTTATATTTTTCACATGTTATTTTGCGATATGATTTTTCTGAATGTTGTTTAAATGTTTTAAAAACATTACAAAAAATATATTTTTCAAATGTTACTTTAACATTTATTTGAGATCAATGCAACATCTTAAAAATATTTCTGACGATTAAAATGTTATGGCAACCCTATTTCAATATTATTGAAACTTCCAAATCGCTGTCAAAGTATATTCATAATGATGTTCGATACAATATTAAACATATTTGACAATATTACAGATTCTTGAATATCTTTTTAGTAACATTATATTAATAATTTCTTGCTTACTGGGATAAAACTTCTTTTCCATATCTCTACCTTTAAATTTTAAAAGATAATAATTTGTTCATTGTTGTTTCAATGTTGTAGCAACATAAAGAAGCAATATATTAGGTGTACAAATTAATTTTCGGCCTTTTTTACCAACTTTAACATTTATTTATAAAAACATTAATACAAACTCAATTTTCAAAGTAATCTCCTTCGCTTTCTATTTCATTTTTGCCACCTCTCAGGCAATTGTCGGATTCCAGATCGGAAAAATGATGGTGGTTTTGATTCAATGAATTCATCGAAGTTTTTTTCGACCTGTTCAACTGACTTGAATTAAGAATCAGTTAGGTGGTTGTAAGGATCGAAATAGGTGGTAATCAGAAGGGGCTAAGTCTGGAGAATACTCCGCATGAAGAAGAATTTTCCAGCCTAAATCTGAAATGGTTTCCAGAATTTGTTTTGCTGTGGACCGGGCGTTATTCTGCAGCAGTATCATCGTCCTTCTCCCACTGTCAGTAAACGGTCTTTTTTCTTCAAGTGTGTTATTCACACGGATCAGCTGTTGTTGGTAAAGCTCAGATGTGGCGGTCTGACCAGGTCGAAGCATCTCATAGTGGATCACGCCTTTCTGATCCCACCAAATACATACCCAGTAAGTAAGGAACATTAAATTAACGTTAAAGAAACGTTGACTTTATGTGCATTGTTTGGACATTTTTTAATCATATTGCATTTATATTTTTCACATGTTATTTTGCGATATGATTTTTCTGAATGTTGTTTAAATGTTTTAAAAACATTACAAAAAATATATTTTTTAAATGTTACTTTAACATTTATTTGAGATCAATGCAACATCTTAAAAATATTTCTGCCGATTAAAACGTTATGACAACCCTATTTCAACATTATTGAAACTTCCAAATCGCAGTCAAAGTATGTTCATAATGATGTTCGATACAATATTAAATACTATATATTTGACAATATTACAAGTTCTTAAATATCATTGTAGTAACGTTATATTAATGATTTCTTGCTTATTAGGTAGCAACACGTTTTTTGCATAGATGTTCGGTTTTCGGTGCTCGTTGATGGACGGACCTATGATTTTCGCCTCTTAGGATTATCGTACAATATCTATTTTTCATCACAAGTAATAATTTTGTGCAAAAAAATCCTTTTTTTTAACCTGGAGAGCAAGGAGAGCGCAGAATCGTGACGTCTGCTTTTATTTTCGGGAGTGAGCTCATGAGGGACCCACTGGGATTCCTTGCGAATCCTCTCCAGCTTTTGTAGGCAATAGGAAATGACTTGCTGTGTCTTCAAGTGCATTTGCAAGTTCCAGCTGAGTTTGGCAAGGATTCTCGTTCAAAATTTGCTCTAATTCCTCGTCTTCCTCTTTTTTTGGTTGATCAGGGCGTTCACTATCTTGAAGGTTGAAATTTCCCTCTCAAAACTGTTGGAACTATTTTTTACACGTACTGTACGATACAGCGTTTTCAAAGCCGAATAAATCATTTCTTTCGCCTCAGCCTCAGCATTTCTTTTAAGTTGAAACGCGAAAAGAAGGCAATGCCTCAAATGTTGCTTTTCGAACGACATCGCGTCTACAACTGATTTTTCAGTTAAGTTTACCATAAGTATTAATCTTATAGCTAAAAGATGACATTTTAAAATAACTATATGGCAGGAAAAAATTCCAATTTGAATAGGTTCTGTAGTCGATGAAATGTAGGGGCCGAGAATTAATTTGTACACCTAGAAGGAACAATATAGATTCAACGTTGGAAAGATATTTATATTTCAACATTCAATATTATAACATCTCAGCAACGTTGTTTCAATTTTCTGTGCTGCATGGGTAGTCTACCACCTTGGCTACTGCGCTATTTCTTCAACTGATACTAAGGCCAAGTTCCACAACATCCGTTTAATTTTAACTACCGAAGTCTCAACAGTGATTGGTTAATTCTGATTAACTCTTCTTAACGCTAAATGCGATTGATCAAGTCCAATGGAATTACCGGTCAGTTAAGTTAACTAGAGATTGTGGAACTGGGTCTAAGTGTCTTTTATTAATCCCATATGGAGCCGAAGTACTAATTATAATTTTCTTATAATATTATTTAATACAACCACAAAAATAAATTATTTATAGTTCAAATATTTCATATAATAAAAGATAAGTCAGAGATACATGCATAAAATATTTATGTAAAATATGTTTATCTAGAGGTTGACATTATAAAACATTACAGTTTAAAAAACATTTGAAGAGACATTTTTAAAACGTTAAAAATAATAGAATAAGTACTATTTTTTCATTAAAAAGACGTTTTTTAATGTTTGGAAAAGTGTTTTGATTTTTAATATTTAATAAACGTTTATTTTAACATTTAGAAAAACATTTTTTAAATGTTAAATAAATGTTTATTAAATATTAAAAAACAAAATATTCTTCCAAACATTAAAAATATTATTTTAATGAAAAAAAGAACGTATTCCATTATTTTTAACGTTTTAAAAAGTCTTTTAAATGTTTCTTAAATTTTTTTTTTAAATATTGTTTGCTCATTGGCATCCGTTTCTGATCCGCAATACTGTATAATATATTTATTTGACTTTCTATAAATACTAATTTGTTCAATGTTATTTCAACGTTGTTCAAAAACATAAAGAATTTAATATAGAAAAATCAATGTATATTCAACATTATGAAGATGTTTATATTTCAACATTCAACATTGCAACGTTTTCACAACATTGTTTCAACTTTCTGTGTTGTATGGGTATGCAGGAAAAAGCAACATCAAAGCATAAAAATTATTACATGAATCTCCATTAATCAGAATTAAAATCTGTGAGAAGATTATGAATGGAAAGCACTGTACGATATGCATCTTCATAAAAAATTTGATTCACAAGTAACACTGCGTATGTAGGAATGAATCTTCTCGAACAACCAGTTTGTATTCGAAAGGTTTCCCGCTCGAAAAGATCTCCGCTGGACTACGCCTCAGTGCAGTCAACTGTAACTGCGCAAACAGTTCTCTTATTTTCGTTGTATTGCGTAATTATGCATTTCTTCGATAAATTGAAATATAAAAAAGTTCAATTAAATAACAATTAAATAACAATTAAATCCGTGCAAAATTGAGCGCGAATGAGCGAGAAGCTTTTTGGAAAATTCGACTCTAACTATAAACCGTATTATGAAATGATGATTGCATGTTTGCGAGGTTATGTGTCTACATTGTTGTGACAAGCGAAGCTGGTCTCTTTAACTCCCGAGTAGCTTCGATTACGTTGGATTTTGTGAAACGAGCCAGATGGGTTTGCTAACAGATCCCAGAGCTGGAACCGGCAAGATCATAAAGCTGTTATTAAAATGGGAGAAGCTATTGTGCTTTACATTGTACGCGGGAGGAGTGATATGGTTGATGCTCTTGGCGTTGCCGGCATTTAACGATAGTGCGTTTTCGTTAGATAAGAACATCGCAGAAATGAAATGCAATTGCGCGATTGCATAATTTGAATCTTTCATACGCAAATCACGCGCTTATTTACCTTTCAGATACCTACTTTTCGGAGAATGCCCTACTGCCTGGATTAGTCACAAAGGAGAGTAATATGGAGCACACATCTAAGCAGTACTACTATGAACTAGTTCATGAAATGCGAAGATATCCGGATAGTATGCCTCATGCATGGTTGTCAGCAAAATTCAGTCAGCTTCATTTAGATGTGTTTACGCATAACTTTTCCTTGATCTATCCATTCCAAGAACAGAAGGTATAGAAGCAACGATTGTAACCTAAAATGATATATGACAGTACAATTTCTTATTTTGTTCACACATGAATGCCATGATTTACAGTTTACAGGTCAAAATATTTATGGTATTGTTAGAGCTCCACGAGCTGCCAGTACAGAAGCTATAGTTGTCAGTGTGCCATATAGGCCTACTAATAGCATTTATTTGGATACAGCACCTTCAATAGCGCTATTACTTGCATTTGCAAAGTTCTGTAGAAGTGAGTTTTCTTTCAGTAATGCTATATTGTTGTTGGGCAATTAGCAGATAGTAATACATTGATTGTCTTGATCATCTTTTTACAGAACAGAAGTATTGGGCAAAAGATATAATATTTCTTGTAACAGAACATGAGCAGTTGGGTATGCAGGCATGGTTAGATGCATACCATGGTGTTACTAGTGGTCAGGAAGGAATATTGATGGCAGGAGATTTGTCAGGAAGAGCAGGATCTATTCAAGCTGCTATCAATTTAGAGTTCCATGCAATGAAAATTACATCAATTGATGTTAAGGTAAATATCTAATATCACAATTCTGCTATATTCTTTATCATAGTGTGTCTATAACCTGATTATTGTTCTCATTATTAGATAGAAGGACTAAATGGGCAGTTACCTAATTTGGATCTCTTTAATTTAGCACAAAATATGATAGCCAAAGAAGGAATTCGACAGTCCTTCCAAGGTCGGTTTGATGTCAATTATAGAGATAAATTTAGAAGCTGGTGGTATCACTTTAATACATTAATGAGTATGATAGCAACACAAGCTACTGGAATTCCAACTGGTAATCATGGACTCTTTCATAGGTATGACAGTAAATATATCATTAAAATGAGAATATGACAATACAATGGAATCTCTGTGAATAAGAAATAAGCAAATCCTAAAAATTGCCACTTAATCATCTTTTTCATTTTGTTTTCATGCTTATTTTTTTGTCTTTGATATATTATTAATTCCTATACTTAATTAAAGATGTAACTTATCTCCATAGATTTGGCATAGAAGCTATTACATTAGAAGGCTTTGAGAAATCTGGACAAGGATCAGAAGCGAATTTCTATCAAGTAGGACGAGTAGTAGAGAGCATAGTACGATCGCTTAATAATTTGTTGGAACGTTTTCATCAATCATATTTCTTCTATCTATTGCCATCCACCGATCGATATATTTCTATTGGTAAGGAGAAGGAAGGAAATGAAATTCTGAATATCTTCATTATTTCTAATAAATTATTGTGACTAAATGAAAATTACATTGCAGGATTATACATGCGACCTTTGGTGCTAATAATCACCAGTGTGTTCATAAAGGCGTTTTCTATTTGGCAAATATTGCAAACCTCCAGTAGTTCTGATGAGACAAAGAGGGACAAGCAGAGCTCAACGAACAAGGTATTACAACTTCTCGTTTAATAAACATGTATTTCTACTTGTAAAGTCTCTTCCTCTGAGTGTAGATTGAAGAATTCGACATTGGAAGTGTCGCATCCGAGGTACTGTGGGCACACATATTCGGAGTATTAGTAATGGCTTCCCCTCGTTTCTTCACTTTAATTGGCTCGCAAATATTGAACTTGCATACAGAAGATACACTGTATGCCAGTTTCGCCCTTATCACGATTCTCACGTTGTTGTGGCGGCTTTATTTGCGAAGGTGAGAATAACAAGGTATCAATCTCTCAGTTCCACACGTGTCGCTACATACGAATATAATTTTTAGGTCGGTCAGATACGAAGATCTGTCCCTTATCTGCGTTATCGCATCAATCGAGCTTGCTACTGCGTTGATGTGCATAGCGATGCACAACTTTTCATTAGCATTACTGACTGCCGTTGTATATGTGCCAGTCGTTTTGCTAATAACACCCCGCCATGAGTCCGTCAAGTTCAGGTTAGTCAGAAGTTACTCGAAATCCAGTTGTTTTACCGATTCCGTCGTGCAAATGCTCGACGTTGATTAATTAGCGGTTGCAGTTTCAACGATCTCGATTTCAATATCATTAAATTCGATATCAAGGTCCTCGATATTTTGCAGGTTTCGTGGCTGTCTGTACGTCGCGTGGATCGTACTGCATCCGTTCATCGCGTCGGCAATCGTCGTGCTGGGTTACACGTATTTCAATTTCTTTACCGATCCGATCGTGTCGTTGCTCTTTAGGAGCTACTACGCCAACAAGCAGGCGATCGTGTTCAGTATCGTTGACTCCATGATATACGGCAATTGGTTCTACAACATCAGTACCGCCGTTATGCTACCGATTTGGCTGTTGTTTTGGAACGTCATGCGCTCCAGCGCTGCGTGATGATGATGATTTCGTAATAAAACGATTATAAAACTCACGGTTGTCTTTGCATCAACCTACTTCAAGACCGGCCTGGACGAGTCCTCGAATCGTTATCCAATTATATCAATGACGAGACGGCCGATATATTCGCGATGATACAAGATACAGCTCGAGGATAACTTTGTTTGTTCTCTCCGTGTAATGAACTGAAAATTAAAAAAAAAAAAAAACGAAAGAAGATAAAAGAAGTGCTTCTCGAAAACAGTTGCAAGGAGCGATTATTTTCTCGCGAGAGTTCACAGATTTGTCAATAACATCGCGTGCGCGTCAACCGATAGATATAACATATCTTTCGACACGATAACCCGCGTGACATTCTTATTGCCGGATTTGCTCGACTAGTTTATGGCGTACAGCGAGCGCAGTAACATCGTGCGATCGCTCCGGACGGTTGTATTGTATAGGGAACGGAGAAAATAACGGTGCGTATGTTGTTTTTTTTTTTACACAAATTATGTAACGACATTGTGCGTTGTGTCGGCATACGTATACGTATGCCGTTATATTACGTAACGATATATCATGTAACGTTATATCATGTAATTAAACGAATACAATCGTATGCTCGACCATCCGCATTTCTCTTATTGTCGTAACGCTCAGTATCGCAATCGAGCATCATGGGACGTAATTAGTGGGGGAGTGTAAACTCTCTGATTGTTCTTCGTTGTGCTTCCATTCATTATTATCGTAAAAAGATCTTAATCGATAAATAGTGCTTAAACGCTCCTAGTGCCTCGGTTTATTCATTTTTTATTCAAACGATTTTGTTACTCAATACTTCGTAGAATCTCGTTACGTATATACATGGTTTGTGCGTAATCAGTTACATAAGAGTTAGTATATTTCTGGCATTCCAATCCACATTCATTAGACGAGTGCACGCAGGCCCGGTAACGAGAGGATGAGTTTTTTAACGGCATTGTAGTCAAGATGTTTTCTTAGCGATAATCTTAACCGAGAGGAATTCTCTTATCGTCATTTTTTTCTAAATTACTTTCACACGAATATCTAGGTAACAAAATTTTAAGTGTAATCTTTCCGATACTTCGAAGTTTGCTTAAAATTTGTCGAAAGATAAAGGGGTATCTTATCTGACTGTTATTTGTATATTCCATTTACTCTGATTTATGTCAATTTTTTCTCACGATATTTCCACACATCGATTAATTTCTCGTTCAAAAATGTGCGACACAAACTTGGGCACAATGTCCTCATTGCCAAGTTCCGCATTCTATAACACTTCGTCATTTTAAGCGCAAATAAACGCAAATACTTGTAAACGTGATAAGGTATCGTATTATATCAGTATTTTTATCTTACTTTATGTACACCTTATATTTGAACATTGCGTCATCTTTGAATGAGTCTGAGGTAACAGAAGTTTAACGTACTGGAAATCGTAAACAGTTCTTTATGGATAACGTAACAGTTCTTAATGTATGATAGCGTAACAGTTTTTTCTTACCACGAATTAAAAAAAAATTCTTTTTTACATATAATATTGCGTTTTCTGAAAATTACGTCTATGAGCAATAGATATTTTCTACAGAATAAATGCAAATCTTTCATTATTAACTATCACTTATTTACTTTTGTAAACTTATTTCTTATTATCCAACGATGATCGTCTCTAAACAAATGTAAAGAATTTTTAAGTACAAGAATTATTTTACGCTCATTTACTAAGGATAATATGCATATTAATGTGCTATAAATCACGTATATATGGTGTTTATTACATGTATTATTGTCATATATACTCTTTAAATTTTTTGGGATTAAGTTTCAAAAGGGGTGGATATTCATTCTAAGCGATAGTGAAAATACTGCTACTCTAAATGGAGTGATATTTCATTTTTCATAAGAGTAAATATTTCACTTTAAGTGAAGTGAATTTTTACGATTAGGTAAAAAGGAAAATATCTAGTTTTATAGTGTTTGTAGTTGCTAATGACTTTAGTTATTGCAATCTTTTTAATGGTGTATCATTTAATTAATTAATTCCACCTATTAATATGCTTGGAAAAATTCGCTGAGTACAGTGGGACTTGAAACTCCTGACTCTTGAGCTATTCACCTTACTCACTGAGTCACTGCTAGTAAATGATTTAAATGACTCTTACATAACGATACATGTGCTGTTTGCGAATCATTCACTCTTTCACAATTGAAAATTCACTCCATACGAGTGAAAAGTCACTATAACTCAGGTGATGGTCGTCACTTCGTTTGTTTAAGGAAAATTCATTCTACGACACAAAGTGAAAATTTTCACTGCACAATATAATGTCCTGTTAAAAAAAATTGATAGAGAACGATAGAATAAAATAATCGTTTTCTATCGTTTTGAATATGGATTTTGGTTCGTGAATTCACAAATGTGAATAGTATTCTATCGAATACAATAGAATACAACAGATAGTGATAGAATTTCTATCACTTTCCTATAGAATACAAAATCGTGTATAACCAGATAAAATACGATAGGATTCATATCTGAGCTTGCGAGAGTCAATGATACAGCTTAAAGAAAACGATTCAAATTGATAGAAATCCTACCGTTCTCAATCGTTCTCTATCAATTTTTTTTTAATAGGGTGAAGGAATTCATTCTATAAGTCACTCTAATTCGAGTGACTCGGCTGTCACCTCATTTTTCGAGTGAGATTTTTATTTCAAGAAATTTAGAAAGTATGATACAAAATTAAAAGATATTATAAAGGATAATGAAGGATCAAAAGTGCAGATATTATACGCTTATAATTTAACAAATACGTTTCGACCATGTGATACTATTCACATTTCCTCTTCAGTCGATTATTATAATGACAATACATAATTAGATAAGTCGCAGGATTATGATGTTTTCGTGTTTTTCGCGGTATTGGTTAGATTCAAGAAGAATCTCAAATTTGTCATATCAGCGTTCGCAGGCTACGTGAGATTAAAATAAAAAACCAACCAAAAAACTCACAATCAAAATAACTCCAACACACAAATTGGGTGCATAATACATTAGAAATAAAAAATTCTTACCTCAGACATGAAAAAAGAGTTCTGTCGGCTCAACAGTCCCGAACAGAGAAAAAACTTTGTAATCCCGTGTAACGATCGTGGAGAACGGATTAGAGTGCGGAGACAAATCTAAATATTGGCTAAAAGCAGAATCAACAAAGAGAAGACAAGAGGCGGTTTGTCAAACTAAGTGTTACACAATATAACCAAGTGGATACACAATTCGTAATAAGAGACGAAGAAATTGAAAATAAAGAAAAGATTGGGGAACATCAGAACCACTTATCCATATCCAGCAGAGGAAAATAAATATTGTCCAACTCGTTAATGTCAGACCGAAAAGTCAAACTTTATTTTTAATATATATTATTTCTGAGATAAGCCGCTTATGATAATTTGGTTTAAGTATGCGTATGATACAGCTTCCAGCTAGCAATGGTTCTGAATTTCTCTTGTAGAATTCTCATTGCGATACAATTGTGCGAAGACGCTTTCCAAATATCATTCGAAAGTTAAAAATCTCGAGCGCCTATATATTAATAATAAACGTTAAGCAACGATAAATAAAAAGAAAGAAAGAAAAACTGGAGATTATTGTCTAGATAGTTAAACCTGCGCAAACAAATTTTGAATAGAGTTTGCTACAAATTTTTGATGGCAGAAAAGCAACAAATCCAATACAGGATTTGATTATGTTGACAAACTACCGCCAAAAATATGACAGAGTCTGCTGACAGGTAATCCGGACAAATTAGTGGCAGAGCCCGTAACAATCTGACGATAGATTGTTGCAGAAACCGAGTAGACCCCGTTGTGCGAAGAATCTGCGCTGTTTCTACTGTTAATCTACTCGCATTGCCTGTCAGCAGACTCTAACGTCAAAACACGAGCTGAATATGGACATAAATGGCTATAATTTTAATATGAAATTCTGATGAAATTTGCTGATAATCTGCACGCCCTCTGCTATCAATTTGTTTACTGAGTGCATATCCCTGGTGAAAATAAAACGCTTTATAAGCCGTTCGATGATAGTTTCTTAAGAGTTCTTAAGAAGTTTATACACTTTCAAATTTTGTATGAACGCTTACTCAATGCCGTTGGATTTTGAACGCTTTCAGAACGCTTATCAATTGTATATAACATTTCGTGAAAGTTCTGCAATGCTGAAGCAACGCTTTTCAAAGTACACTTAATAAACGCTGATACACCTTCGTGCAGAGAGTTTGCTCAGACTTTTCAAATGTTTAAAAAACGCCGTAAACGCTGTATTGTTGCAATTTCCGCTCTACAAACTCTCTACTGACAATTCTAAATTCTCAACAAACTCCCGCAAATGCTTACGTAAATGCTAAACAAACGTTTGAAACTTCTTATTTTCGTCAGGGTTTTTCAACATGGAGAATTACGTTTCACTGCTGTCGTATGTCGTGTTTCACTACTGCTGTTGCACTTGTTCATTGTCCAGTTTCAAGTAGACTAAACAATACGGAGCTGACTCATCAGCTGTTCGGGAGTTATTAGCTTAATCAGTCATAATCTATTTCGACATGGTGGAGGTTGGTATAAGTAGTGAAACGGAGTCGTGCTCAGAACAGTCTCGATATTAAAGCATAATATTGAATGTACAAAACAAGTAGACGGTAGAGAAGTAGAAAAATAGTCAATTATCGCGTGCATACGCGCGTGTCGATGCACGTGTTATCTGTGAAATGTGTTATCGGCGATTACATCGTTCGCGCAATCCAGAAGAATGGCGATTTTTATTGCGTTCGCGATAACGCCACACTTGTTGCGCAGCGTGAAAATTATACCATAATTGCATCTTTTACCTCGACGAAATAGATAAAATTTACCGCGGATCGCTCGATTTTCGCTTGCGACATTTGTCCTGCCGAATAGAGTGTCTCAATTGTGTGCATTGTGAAAGAAATTGCGTTTATTGCCGGCTGTTGTCGGCGCGGCTATATTTATAACGGGCCATTAAAGGATTTTTGCAGGAATACACATCAGTCTGAAGATGGAAGAGCTGTTAATCAATCAAACGACTTCTTTGTGCAATGGGAATGTAAGATGTAATGGGTATGAAGCAGCTTCATCGATGACGAGCAATAACGAGCCACGGGAAGCGCCGGTGTCGAATACTCTCGTGTTTTACGTAAACGGGAAGGAGGTGCGACAGGCTTATTTTTCTCATAATGTGATTTATTATTGTTTTTGAATACTAAATATTAAAATATTGTGTCGTGATCTCTCTAGGTATCGGACAAGGATGTTGATCCACAATGGACGCTCCTGTGGTATCTTCGCAACAAGCGTATCCTTTTCCAAGTTTATGGATTCGTACTTCTTCGTGAGAAATGACAAAAATGGGATGATAACAAAAATGACAAAATAATGTAGTTACATTGATATATTTATCCTTGATTATAGATGTATCTAGTTCAGTTAACTGGCACAAAACTCGGTTGTGCGGAAGGAGGCTGTGGAGCATGCACTGTTATGATCTCAAAATTCGACCGCGCCGCCAACAAAATTATGTATCCTTATTTTGCCAACTCATCGTCAAGAGACGGACACGTTATTCTTATAATCATATTTATTTTATAATTATTATAAAATATTTAATTCCTTAATGTTCTTCTTATCGCGCGAATCTCTCGAGACAGTCATATGGCCGTTAATGCGTGTTTAACACCAGTATGTGCTATGCACGGTTTGGCTGTAACTACTGTGGAAGGTATTGGTAGCACACGGACAAAGTTGCACCCAGTGCAAGAACGTATCGCCAAGGCGCACGGATCGCAATGTGGCTTTTGCACGCCTGGTATAGTCATGTCGATGTATGCTCTTTTACGCAGCATACCGAAGCCGACCATGGAAAATTTGGAAGTCGCGTTTCAAGGTAATGCGTCCGAGAGTGAGGAAAATTATTTACCAGCGTTGGGCATTATCGATTAAAGTTCTTTGCCAAAAATAATCGGTGAATTAATAATTAAAATTATTCAATAATTATATATGTAACCATAAATAGTTTAATCGAATGATGAAATCAATTATTAATCAGTGTATTCAGTATCAATCATTACAATCAGTGTTAAGTCACATTAAAGTTTGATTAATAATTAATTTCATTAATCTGAAATTATTTGCAATTTTATATATAACGATTAATTTTGATTATTGAGTTGCTAATTATTTTAATGAAAATAAAAATTGTAATACATGTAGTAACGTGGCTTCCTTCCCTGGGAAAGCAACTTTTGAAAAGTATCGGTATCTTTTGAGGAAAATAGTTTATCGTTATCGTTATTCAGTTTGAAACGTAACTTGTTATTGTTATCGTTATCGTTAATGTTAGGTAATTATTCAAGAAGTAATTATTTTTTCTCTAATTTTTTTGCTAAGCAGCACAAAATATGTTAGTCTAATATTAAACTTATAGCGGCCAATATAGAATCTGTAACGGCCAACTGTTGGCCAATTAATATGTGCTGTTCGGGTTTACAATTCTCAACAATTCTTACGTTATTTTTCTCATTAAGTTTTGAAGACCTTTTTTTATTATATACTACCGCTTATTCCACATAAATGTACGTAATATACGTAAATGTACGTAAATGTCCATGTGTAAAATAATGTAAAAATAATGATTATTCCAAATAGTATAAGTATCTAAAATATATCTTAAAGACATTCTAAAAACGTCTAAAACAAGTAGAATATCTTTCAAACGACTCTAAAATATCTTTTAACGATTTTATATTCTTATGTAAAATCGCTATATATTATATTATCTTTAGCGATTTATTTGCTAACATTTATGTGCTGCAAGATATTCATAACCGTTACTAATGAAAGACGTAATGTCATTATTAAGTCGTTATTGTGAACAAAGTAATTTATAACGGTAACATTTTAAGCAACGCATTACTTTCTCTGCTTCCTCGTCAATATTGCTCTACATAGTCGACCTGAATAATTGCAGGTGGGAATTAGCTATGCGTTTCTTACATACGTGTAATTTCTAGGCAATCTATGCAGATGTACAGGATACAGACCGATTATAGAGGGATTTAAGACTTTCACGGAGGAATGGGAGCAGTCGCAACTAATGGCTAACGTGCGTGATAATGATAAAAACGATACGAGAGTTTGTTCGTTGGGCGACGCTTGCTGCAAGAGGGCTTTCACGTCGGAACCAACGGAGGTTTTTAATTCCAAGGAATTCTGTCCGTATGATCCTACTCAGGAACCAATATTCCCGCCGAAATTGAAAGCAAGTTGTCATCGTTAGGAAGATGTCGCGTCAACTGACGTATTGTAAAATAGCACGAGCTGTTAATCGAGAATAACTTTCATTGTGCAGATCGAATCTAGACTGGATGAACAATTTCTGATAGTGAAAGGGACAAATGTCACTTGGTACAGACCTACGATTTTGAAGACGCTGCTCGCTCTCAAAGATCAGTTTCCGAATGCTAAAATCGTTATTGGCAATACCGAAATCGGTTCGTATGTTTTTCTTTTTTTTTTTTCGTTTTATAGAAAGTGTTGCAATATCAAGAACAAAAATGTTATAATTTATGGTGTGTATGACCTATTATATTGTTGATTGTACTACAGGCGTCGAAGTGAAATTCAAACATTTGGTGTATCCTGTGCTCATACAACCAATGCAGATAAGAGAAATGCGTGAAATCGTCGAAACGCAGAGCGCATTGAAAGTAGGTGCAAGCGTTACCTTGGTAGAGCTTGAAGAAGCATTGAAACATCAAATTAAGATTAAACCTGGTAATGTAATAAATTAGATATTATATTTTTGCAATCATTTTCGTTGTGATATACAGAGTGGGAAAAAAGGTCGGTATCTCTGAATAACTCAAAAAATATAAGTTTTATAGAAAAATGTTTCAGAGTTGAGAAAGTTACCGCCGGCATTGGCTAAGGTATATCACGCGGAGGTCGGATTTACATCTTTTTCGTGTATGAGTGTGTGTACGTGTGTGCATGTGTGGGTGAGTGGATGTGATATGACGGTCCTTACTCCTTATCTGTTCCTTATCATCGTAAACATTCACCCAATCATCCATGCATCCATCCATACACACGCACGCACGCACGCATGCACGCACTCACACACATAAAATCAGTCGGATTTACACGAAAGAGGTGTAAATCCGACTGAGCAACCTCCGCGTGGTACACCTTGGGTAATGCTAATGCCGGCGGTACTGTAACTTTCAAGTTTCATTACTCAAAAAGTACTTAATGAAAAAATATGTTATTATAGTGTTTTGGAAAGCTCTCGAGATAAGCTATAGGAATATGCAATAAAAAATAGGTGATTTTATTTGAAAAATTCAAGAGGACCTTGTCTTGATCTCGGCGAGCCACCCAAGGTCAAACTAATAATATCAATAAATAAATCTCTTTACATCCTACAACTTCTGTTTGAAACATTTTTCTATAAAACTTATATTTTCTGAGTTATTCAGAGGTACCAACCTTTTTTCCCCACCCCATATATTTCTAAAAAGCAGATAACACAGGATAATTTCTTTGCCATAGATTATAGTACAAGAATTTTCGTGGAGATAATAAATATGCTACATTGGTTTGCTGGGAAGCAAATAAGAAACGTTGCTGTGAGTAACGAATGTTCTCTTCGCATCGCTCAATGATCATTTATAAACGATAAATTTCTTTGAAATAATCAGGCGGTGGGTGGCAACATAATGACTGGCAGTCCGATATCAGACTTGAATCCGATCTTTATGGCCGCGGGTATTAAATTGAATTTAAGTAGTTTAACACACGGTAACAGAACAATACTAATGGACCATACTTTCTTCGTTGGATATCGACGTAATGTTGTATTACCTGAGGAAGTGTTAGTATCCATCGATATTCCTCTCACGAAACAGGTAATTTTAATGTACAAGCAACTTTGCAGTGTCACAAAGTCTATATATATGTATATTTACACACATACACACACACATACCATACACATACAGGGTGGGCCATTTCAATTTATCTAGCTGAATATTTCGAAAATTAAGACCGGCAGACAAAAATATTTCAGACAAAAGTTACATGGATTGATGGGGGACATAAGAAGGTATCATTGGTTTGACTTTGCGTGACCCCGCCAAGATCAAGTCAAAGTCAACTTTGCTTTTTTAAATAGAAACATACATTTTTTATTACGAAATCTTATTTTACATAAAGAAGCAAACAACTTTTGTTTGAAAATATTTTTTATCCGACCTTTATTTTCTAAGATATTTACGAAAATATCTACAAAATTACTGGTTTCAATAATTTTGTACATATTTCCGTAAATATTTTGGAAAATAAAGGTCGGATAAAAAATGTTTTCAAACAATAGTTGTTTACTTCTTTACGTAGAATAAAATTCCATAATAAAAAATGTATGTTTTTATTTAAAAAAGCAAAGCAACCTCGACCTGACCTTAGCGGGGCCACGCAAGATCAAATCAATGGTACCTTCTTATGTCTCCCATCAATCCATATTTTGTCTGAAACATTTTTGTCTGCCGGTCTTAGTTTTCGAAATATTCGGTTGGATAAATTAAAATGGCCACCCTGTATATACATACATCCATACATATATATATATATATATATATATATATATATATATATATATATATATATATATTTATTTATTTATTTATTTATTTCTGTATTTCTTGCAGAATCAATACTTTATTGCCTACAAACAAGCGAAAAGGCGTGACGATGATATCGCCATAGTCAACATGGCTCTAAATGTGTATTTCGTGCCTGACTCAAGCACAATTCAGGAAGCTCATCTTGCATTTGGTGGAATGGCACCTACTACTATTCTAGCAAGGCGGACATGTCAGAAGATGATTGGCAGGTAATATAAAAAATGTTTACGCGTCACAAGCACTTTTGCTTATATTAATATCAATGATTTCAGAAAATGGAATAAATCGATCTTGGAGGAGGTTTACGATTCTCTGATCGAAGAATTACCGTTAGAAGATAACGCACCGGGTGGAATGATTAAATATCGTCTGTCTCTTACACTCAGGTGCATTACTAAATAACTAAAAAGGAGTAAAACGTGAATTAGTGAAGCATGTTGCGTTTAACACATATCATATGTTTTGTAGCTTGTTCTTCAAAGGATTTGTGCATATCTCCAAACAATTATCGCAATATACTTCCGATGTGGAATTTCTGCCGAAGGAACTGGAAAGTGCATCGGATTGTTTCCATTATAAAGCACCAAAGAGCTCACAATACTACCAAGTGGTAATGTTTCAATATACATGGTTACAAATTATTATTAAAATATGTGAATATAATGTCTAAAAATAAATATATAATATATTTAAAGGTACGAATTATATACTATACTAATTATATACGAATTATATATTCTATAATTTTTAATATACATAGGTGCCTAAAGGCCAAGAGTCACACAATTTATTAGGACGTCCCATCGTGCATACTAGTGCATTTAAGCAAGTAACCGGGGAAGCGCTATACTGTGACGATATGCCAAAGTTTACAGGAGAATTATATCTGGCATTGGTTCTTTCTACTAGGGCACACGCAAAAATTCTAAGAGTTGACCCTACCAAGGCACTGTCCATGGAAGGAGTTGTATCATTTTTCTCTGCAAAAGATATAGCGGAAGATAGAAGATGGATAGGTCCTGTATTTCACGATGAGGAAATATTTGTGTCGGAAAAGGTAAATTATAATATAAATATTATAATATATTTATCTATATTATAATTATAATATAGATAAAGGAAAAATAACTATTACAATTTAGAAAATAATTATTACAATATAAAATGTAATATAAACATAGAATAAGTTTTACGTTTACTTCTTATCTTACATTCTTGCGAATATATGCGGTTTTAAATATTCATTTCTCCTTTTTTTTCTGGTTTTTCAGGTTACCAGCAATGGTCAAATCATTGGTGCGATTGTTGCTATTGATCAAAGCATTGCTCAAGCCGCGGCAAGAATGGTTAAAGTAGAATATGAAAATATAGAACCCATTATCATATCTCTCGAGGTATCAGGTTCATCTATTCTATACTGTGACACAACTCAGTTCGTTAATCAAAATGCACTAGTAAATATATGAACACACTCACTTCTTTTTATAGGATGCCATTAAGTACAAATCATTCTTTCCTAATTGTCCAAAGCGCATTATCAAAGGCAATGCGGAGAAAGCTTTTGCGGAAGCGGACCATGTTTTAGAAGGAGAAGTACGAATAGGCGGCCAGGAACATTTTTACTTGGAAACACACGCTGCTATCGCTGTACCTCGCGATGGGGACGAATTGGAAGTGTTCTGTTCCACGCAGCATCCCACCGAGATACAAAAATTGATTGCCCACGTTCTAAATATACATATAAACAGAGTTAACGTCCGTGTTAAGCGCTTAGGCGGCGGATTTGGCGGGAAAGAATCCCGTCCGGTGTTACTCGCAATACCAGTGGCATTCGCAGCACATAAGTACGTAAATATGTCTACTGAAATGTGCGTACGTACAGAATGTCTCGTCAAAATTTAGATATCACTTGACTTTTTACTTACAAAAATGTTTGTCATTGTCATTCTCTCAAAATTGTGTCCATAAGTCGAATAGCTATTGAGTAACTGTTTATCGATTTACTTATTTAGTTGTTTATATACTGTTCGTTATAAAATTATGCGGTGTGAATTTATGCCCTCGAACAATAATATTAAACATAGATTGCAGAAGCCAGTTCGTTGTATGTTAGACAGAGATGAAGACATGATGGTAAGTGGAACACGGCACCCATTTTTATTCAGATACAAGGTTGGATTTAATAATAATGGTTTGATTAAAGTGGTGGCAGTACACATATACAGTAATGCAGGTTACTCTCATGATTTGTCAATAGCGGTAAGTATGATTGTATAATAAAAAAAACTGACGTTTATTAAGGATTTTATCCTATTGATTCTACGTGTCTCGAGAGAATGATGATTATGAATGTCTGCAGGTATTAGAACGTGCTATGTTCCACTTTGAAAATGCATACAAAATCCCAGTGTCAGAAGTGTACGGATACGCTTGTAAGACGAATTTACCGTCGAATACAGCTTTCCGAGGCTTTGGCGGGCCACAAGGAATGTTTGTGGCTGAAAATATTATCCGACAAATTGCTAATTATTTGCAAAAGGATGTCGTGAAGGTAATGCAATTTACATTGCATAATAAAGTATCATAGAAGAAGAAACTTCCTACTTTAGAAGGAAACCAGAAACTAACCAAAAGCTAATTTAATAATTTATTAATTTAAAAGCTAATTTATTAATTTATCTTGGCATTTCCAATTTATGCTTCACAAGTGAGTGAGTACACCAAATAACTTCAAAAATCTTTTTCTTCGGCAGTTGTCCAAGTTAAATTTGTATAAAGAAGGCGACGTAACGCATTATAATCAACAACTTCTCAATTGCACTTTGGATCGTTGCTGGAACGAATGCCTAGCATCATCCTGTTATAATGAAAGATTAGCTGAGGTCCAACGTTATAATAAGTGAGTATATCGTAGTTCAACCATTGCAAACTATATTAATAATGATAAAAATCAATGATTAATCTTGCAGAGAGAATCGATTCAAAAAAAGAGGTATTGCCATTGTACCTACGAAGTTTGGTATAGCATTTACTGTACTGTTTTTGAATCAAGGCGGTGCCCTTGTACACATCTATACCGACGGCTCCGTTTTAATAAGTCACGGTGGCGTTGAAATGGGACAAGGTCTACATACAAAAATGATTCAGGTACGAGTAAAATACTTTAGTATCTTCTCTCTCAAGACGCAATCAAGACATGGATACCTTATGAGATATACAGCAGACTCCTAATTAACTGGTCTCTGCCGAACCGAATTCCAGACTAGATAAACGAATGGTCGATTAATTTGAAAACACTTACATGTTGTTTATTATTGATATATTCCAATACTTTTAATTAACACATTCAATTTGTTCGAGCCAATTTTATTTTTAACTAACGTAATCTTAAAATATAAATTTAACGACGTACACACACATACACACATACACACGCGAAGTGTGACAGCAATTTAAACAGTACAGAAAGTGTAAATACTACCTAAAGTGAAATAATTATTAGATCGCTATAGTGTGTATTCGTTGAACTCCTTTTCAGAATCTTTCAATCTTGTTTTGCTGCTAAGTTCATTGTTCCAAAAATCTGATGCACAGAAAAATCTCGATAATTAAAGCAAAGCTGGATGAGAGAGAGTTTACTGTATATTTCATATTTTATTCTATGTATTTAACATGTATATTTTTTTATTGCAAACCATACAAACTTTTTTGTTACTTGATAACATGGATATCATAGTTTCTACTATTGATAATACATTTCAAAGATAATTATATATTTTGTTAAAAAATGCAAATATACAAATATATTTTCAATATATCTTCATTTTGACATAAAAAACTGCCAGTATTATAAATCTATTTTGAGGATTCTATTATGGTACGTTTTACTGTTTTTAAATCAGATTCATTAAACTGAAAAATAATAAAAAATATCAAATAAAAAAAATATATATATAAAAGACATTATTTTATATTTATGTATTTTCAATTACACACACATACAAAATACATATAAAATACGAAATATCATATTCTGCCAGGTTGCCAGCAAAGTGTTAAAAGTAAGCCCGGATAAGATACACATAGTGGAAACGGCTACAGATAAGGTGCCGAATACATCCGCTACCGCGGCGAGTGCTGGATCCGATCTTAATGGCATGGCTATTATGGTAATGACAAATACTATCCTACTATATGCAAATAAACACTGATACTAAGTAGTTAAATTAACTTGGCAGAACGCGTGCAAAGAGATCATGAAACGACTGCAATCAATAATAGACAGCAATCCGGATAGCACTTGGGAAGATTGGATAAAGACAGCGTACTTACAGAGGATAAGCCTGTCTGCTACCGGTTTCTATCAAACGCCCAATATCGGCTATTCTTTCGAGACTAATGCGGGAGCACCGTTTAATTATTTTACATACGGCGTCGCTTGTACGGAAGTTGAAATCGACTGTCTCACCGGCGATCACGAGGTACGATTTTTTTATAATATTTGATAATAATGTAATTTTTTAGTATAATTTTTTCTCTCTTCCTTCTTGTTATTGTTTAAGTACTTTGTTAACTCTTGTTAATTTTATACATAAACTCGTTTATGTATAAGGCGTTTATGTATGTCATTAATAACGTAATTTCCAATTACGCATAACGCGAACTCAAGTTGTTAATATTTATGATGTTATTGTAAATGTGAATAATATTTTTGCATTGATACACAGGTTCTACGAACCGACATCGTCATGGATTTGGGCGAAAGTTTAAATCCAGCTATCGATATAGGACAGGTTGAAGGCGCCTTCATCCAAGGATACGGCTTATTCACAATAGAGGAAATGATCTATTCACCAACAGGGGTTTTATTCAGTAGAGGACCTGGCGCGTATAAGCTACCAGGTTTCACTGATATACCAAAGGAATTTAACGTTTCCTTGTTAAAAGGTGTTTCCAATCCGAGAGCGGTATATTCTTCAAAGGTATGACATTCTTTAACATAACTTATCATTCGAGTGTTTCTCACTTTTACAAACACTTGACAATTGTGCTAAAGTAGACTAGAATGTAATTCGAAAAAAAACGGGTGGCAATAGAGTATTATTATAATACTGTTATTGTTCAAACATTTGCAGGCTGTCGGTGAGCCGCCGCTATTTCTGGCATCGTCCGTATTCTTCGCCATCAAAGAAGCAATTCAGGCTGCGCGTAAAGATATGAATATTCACGATTATTTCAGATTAGATGCTCCTGCAACTTCCGCACATATACGCAACGCATGCATAGACAATTTGACAATGAAGGTAATGTACCGACAATTTCTTCCCCTATTCTTTGTATGAATTTATCTTTCAACATTATTCCCTCCCTCTTTATATGTGTATATTCTTAAAATTCTTGTATTATTTTGCAGATTAAAGAACCTGATTTGAAGAAACAGTGGAATATGGTGCCATGATAGAATCCCTGAGACAGATTCTTGATTTTGCAGTTATTTTTATATTGAAATAAAGACATATTGAAAATATATCTGTATATTCGCATTTTTAGCAAAGTAAATAATAATTTTCGAAATATATTATCAATAGTAGAAACTACTATATACATGTTATTAAGTAACAAAAAAAGTTTGTGTGGTTTGTAACATAAAAAGAATAAAGTGCTGATGCTCAAAATTAAAACTGTGTTTAGTAAATAATAACAATATAATTTATAAACTGAAATATATTATGAACTGAAATAATGTTAATTATTATACAGTGAAGCATATGTACCTACATAAATAACAAATTTTCTTTATTTACTTGTTATATACTTAATATATTACATTTAGAGTTCAAATTTTATATCTCTTACATTTCTAACATAAGAGATCTAATCTTTAAATATTTTTACAAATATTGTTATTATTATATGAATTGTCCTTAGTTATAATCTAATAACTCAACAATATTTTGGATAGAATAGATAGGAAAATATATAATTATTTAATAAAGATGAAATTTATATAGAAAAATAGTTAAGATAATTAAAAAAATTTTAATTACATATTTTTTAATAATTGTGTTAATTTATAAATAACCTATATATAATATATTTAATTATACATTGCTTATCCCAGATTTTTCAACAGTTTCCAACAGCGTCTGTAGATTAGTTTCAAATAGTTCACACCGAATAGGCATTTCTAATGCATAAAATGGATTTTTCAGTGCATAATCAGCATACAAGTCATATACTCTCTTTAACAAAATCTCCATGCCTGGTTGAGAAGGTTCAGCTACTATCATGAACTTAATGCCTGTCAATGTTTGGAAACAGTATAAACGAAATGTATCTGCTTCTAGTACTTCAATTCCAGAACTACGTGGTTCGGGACTTAGTTGACTTGCTATAGCAAAAAGTGGATAAAACATTGAAGCTAAAAATATTTTCTCATTTGTGGTCATCTTTGCTCGACTAAATTTTAATGTTATAGGAAAATTTTCTGACTGTTCTAACATGTTCAATGCATCTCTTCCATCTTCAAGTTCACGTCCTGTGACTGTGATTCCGTTTACAGCTGTCAATACATGACCCACTGAAAGCATTTTATTTAATCTCTTTAATAACTTATTTTAAACTTTTTGTTATACTTTACAATATTACTGCATATACTATTATTTTTCTCTCATTATATGTATATAATTCTAAATAGTACTGTTATTCTAAATAAAACATCTGATGCATATATATATATATATATATATGTGTGTGTGTGTGTGTGTGTGTGTGTGTGTGTGTGTGTGTGTGCTCTTTTCTTACCATTTATTCCATCCCTTTGCCCGAAAGCTACCATCACTTTTTTATTCTCATAATTCAATTTGATGTCCAGTGGATAATTAAAAGATTTTTCAACTTCGATTTTCGGAACATTGTGGTCATGATTGAAAATCAAACCACCAGATTTTGATACGATATAGACACCATATATCACCATTATGTATTGCACGTTTCGAAGATTATAAATATACTCATCAGGTTTTTTAGATGAGTTTATCTTATATTTCTGGTCTTTTATATCTTGTTATTAAAGAGACAAACATTTATTCTATCATCTATTTGGTTATACTGTTGAAAAGTGACAGTTCGTCTGTTTTGTCATTTCGTCTGTTCATTTTAGTTGCACCGGGATGCGTTCGGAAACATCACTTGGGTGCAGGGTTGGGCAATTTGGCGCCGCGAATGGTTTCTTACATTTTTTACGTATGAAACGTATAATACGTATAGAAACGTATGAAACGTATGAAATATATTATATATATCAAAATTCTAAGTCCCGATTTACAATAAATGTAGTAAGCTTTAAGCCGTAAGAAATTGACCAATCATAGTCGAGTATTCTTCTCATATTTGACTCAGTCAAATTGACTGTGATCAATTTCTTATGGCTTAAAGCTTACTACACCTATTGTAGATCTGGCCTTATTCCGTCTTATGTCGTTAAAAGCGAAATTCTAACCTAATAAATAATCGAATAAGTTATGTTATATAAATAAAGTGTTTCAAAAATAATATACGAATAATATATGAATGAAATATACGAATAATATACGAAAAAATAATATAAGTAAGTAACTATTACAGCCCATAAATCCAAATAAATTGTTAGATATTGACAATTTCTTTCTATTCTTTTAGATTTTATAATGAGCGCGGATAAAATGAAACAAGCCAAATACGAGTTGAAACGTTCTCATCCTAATTCAGATGAATTAATTAATTTAGCTTTGGCAAAATTTTTCTTTGGCTGCAACATATCTTTTAATGTTGTTGAGTCCAATTTGTTTAAGGAGTTTATAAAACTAAATCCAGATTACCAAATTCCATCAAGAAAAAAACTTTCAAATCAATTGCTAGATAAAGTTCACAGTGAAATAACATCTGCAGCTGTAAAAGAATATGAAACACTAGGTGTACTGTTAATCGATGGTTAGAAGAATCTGCTGCTAATAGCAAACTAGTTGCGCATGCGCAGTTTCGTCTTTTGATCCGACGACACCAGTTTAGCGTTAGAGTATTATTTAGCGTAGATTGCTAAACCTCCCTATTATCACGTATTTTTTCATACAAAAGTTACACTAGCCTCAGGTAGCCGTCAAGAAAACTTTAGATAAGCTAAGCATCTTCGATCACTCGATTAATTGCACATGCGTATTACTATGGTGGCGCCACTTTATGTATCATACGTATTATACCTAGTTTCATACGTGTATATAACCAATGTATAATATGTTAAGTATAATACGTGCCCAACCCTGCTTGGGTGCTCTCCCTCTCTTTTCATCTCACTCTCGTATCTCTCTTACTCCAAAGCAATGGGTGCACCGAGATGACGTTTCCGAATGTACTCCTGGATACCTATTATGGAGTTCTTCGGAATCAATTCTGATCGGAAACATTCAGTTATTTCCTAGATTTCTATTGTCTTTTCTAGGGGAAACGGAATTATTCCGATCGGAATTGAGGCCCATGGCATGTATTTTCCGCGTACCGCGTAAACACGTAATAATATATTGCGACGTTTAGTATTTCTGTTGAAACTTCTAAAAGAATAGAAAGATGTGATTGGTTACGCGGTTACGCATTACGCGAAAATACGTGCCATGGGACTCCATCCTGGGGTGCTATTCCGTTACCGTGGTTCCGACAGTTGTCGGATCGGTAGGCGTCGTTGCGCAGTTTTTCTACGGTATAAAAAAGCTGTGCAACGACGCCTACCGATTCGACAACTGTCGGAACCACGGTAACGGAATACCAGCCCTGGGCTGCGTTCAGATTCCCCACCCGGGTGTATTCTATTACTAGAAGTGCTATAGTATATGTCACATATAGGCTCCGTTCCGCAAAGCGCATCATGCGCATAATGCGCTGCGTTGGAGCAAAAGAGATACGAGAGTGAGATAAAAAGAGAGAGAGAGTACTCGGGTGATGTTCTCGAACGCATAAAAGCGCATGGACTACACTACCTCGGGAGCTGAGACAGCCTATGCGCTCTCATGCGTTCGAGAACATCACCTAAGTGCTCCCCTCTCTTTTTATCTCACTCTCATCTCTTTCATTCTAATGCAGCGTATCGTGCACATGATGCGCTCTGCGGAACGCAGCCATACTATAGTGTTTCTAGTAATAGAGTGCACCCGGATGAGGAAACTGAACGCACCTCTGGGTAGCGATCACGAATCTTTCACGTGAACTTCATTTTCATTTTTCACTTTTCACTGTAAGTTATTTCACATGTAAAGTGAACAATGAAAATGTGGAAAGCAATATTTATGTAATATAGATTATTATAATTAAAATGTAATTACAGTATACAAAATGTAATATATAACACATTAATAAGCATTATACAACTTAAATTTATGGTTATAATATAATAATACAATATGAGTAAATTTAATAAATGAGACGAACGTTAACCGTGAAAGGTGAATTCTCAAAACGTGAAATATTTCACGTGAAATTTCAGTTTGCTCGTTTATGTTCTTCTTTAAATGTAAATTATGTAAGTTTCCATGAAAATTTTTAAGCATCAAGCGATGTGGTTTAAATGTGAAAAATAATGTAATACTACGCTCGCATATTATGTACAAAGGCTGCGTTCCGAAATTCACTGCCAGTACTGAAATTCTATAATATACGTAACATGAACTATAGATTTTCAGTACTGGCAGTGCATTTCGGAACGCAGCCAAAGTGAGTAGAATTTTTTATAGTGACTTTAATTTTTATAGTTATACGATAATTGGCATAAGTTTATAGTTATACGATATTTGACATAATTTTATAGTTATACGATATTTGACATAAGAATCCTACGTTCATTAAAAATAAACAATAAAAGCCAATTGAAGTGTGATGACGTATAGGCAGTGAAAGCATACCGACAAAGTTTGCAAAGTTAAGATACGTATGCATCAGAAAGTTAAAGTGTAATATAATATAAATTGTATGCAGTAAGTAAAATTATGTAAGTTTATTTTATGTATTTATTGCATTATTTTAATTTAAATTATGTAAGTTTATTTTATGTATTTATTGCATATATTTTATGTATTACTTTATATGAAATATATATTTTCTGCAGATTTATAATTTTAATATGAATAGAATATTTTATCTTCTAATAATTTATCTTAAAGTAATCCCAGACAAGCAGACTTCCAAGGGACGTTCTAAAGACATCACTATGTCTTAAAAACATGCTGAAAAAATTCTAAAGATGTCCATTGCAAATTGGTGTTGACTTGAGTATATTGTAATATTTGTTTTACTTACAAATTCACGTTAAATCTTTCATTTATCACGAGTTCATTACAAAATTTTCACTTTTCACGAGTTCACACTAGGGGAAAAGATTCATGATCGTTACCCTGATTCTGAAGAAGTTCATTATGGGGGAGCGGTGCACTTGGACACGGTGCATTTGGACCGAAAAAAAAGGCTTTAATGACATCTTAAAATGGAAGTCATAAGGAACTCTTAGAAAAGGCCTCAACATGTAAATTCTTGAATGTTGTAACGAAAAGCGCGTACGCAGTGATTGTTTGTATTTTAAGCCGAGTCTGATGTTTTTTCATCTCCTATGGCATTAAAAGTGGACATCTACAGATACACACAAGAGCAGCACTCCAGGCCAAAGTTTCTGATCTTCCTTACGTGTGGATACAATAAAATTTATTAAATCCGAAGAAATCTTTTTGAGTTGAAGTAATTCTATATGAATACTCTAATGGCTCCTGCACACAGGACGCGGTAATGCTTGCCGCGCAGCGAAAGTTCGCGCGACAGCCAATCAATATGCTGCTTTCCGTAATAACCTTCTAGTTCTTACGGAAAAACAACATATTGATTGGCTGTCGTGCGGACTTCCGCCGCGCGGTAAGCATTACGCGTCCTGTGTGCAGGAGCCATAAGAAGTTCTGAGGAACTCCAATCATGGTGCATGTAACTTCCTAAATCATTCTTATAGTATTCTGCCATAAATTCCTAAGGAAGTACAATTCAGAAAAGGAGAAAACTTTAGGAACACTTAAAGAATTCATCGTGCTATCTGGGCATGTTACATTGCATGTTACATTCCGTTTCATTACGGCAATGTAACTGTTATATATCTGTGTTTGCTAGGTACGTATTGGAAAGACGTAATAGTATAGTAGAAGTAATAAAAAGAATATAGTAAATACGACTTCTATTGTGAAAGTATAATATCAAGATGAAATACTGCATTATAAAAGGATGTAATAATTCTGCTATGTCTTAAAAACATAGAGGTGTTCTCTGGACATCTTTATAGTCTCTCTGAATGTCTCTTGGAAGTCTGTGCTCTCTAAGATGTCATATTTATACTCATCAACGTAATCTTGCTTGGGATCAAGTGTAAAAAGTGTATCAAAATTGCAATTACACTCGTAACACAAACGGAACTCATGACGTCATTTTTAGAACCTTGGAGTCGATTCTGTATCTCGAAACAAAGTGAAAATTACAAAAGTGAGCAAATATACTAGAATATTCGTAATTTCATTCGTCAATACCTAGTGAATGTGCTCATTTTTGTAATTTTCACTTCGTTTCGAGATACAGAATTGACTCTCTCTAAAGAATTAATGTGCACTAAGTGTGC
>NW_022639484.1:952854-953066 GCF_010583005.1 Odontomachus brunneus | reverse complement strand
CAATTCCGAAGAATTTCATAATATGTGCTCTGGCCATATTACCCTCACAGGCATGCGTTCGAAAACTCGTACATGCGCATGGCGTGCCTTCGAAAACTCCATCCGAGTGTTTCTCCTCTCTCTTTATCTTACTCCTGTATCTTTCTCGCTCTAACGCAGCGAGTGCACACGGATAGAGTTTTCGAACGCAAGCCAGCGAGCTTAAGTCAGTC
>NW_022639484.1:952568-952844 GCF_010583005.1 Odontomachus brunneus | reverse complement strand
TTCAGAACGTATTTTGGAAAATTTGTATTGTATGAGGTGCACTAGTGTGCCACGGGCATTAGATGTAAAAGTGTGAATAATACAAACAACTCGACAAATCTATTGTAATGATTGGTTCGACCTAGTAATTCCTTTTTTTCCGTGCACGTCAAACTTCGTTAACCATTGTCTAATATGATTTTTGATATAAGAAAAAAAACATAAACACAGTCGAAATAATATCGGTAGAATTATAATGCTGAATATTCGAACAAATTATATACTATACTGTATATT
>NW_022639484.1:952252-952558 GCF_010583005.1 Odontomachus brunneus | reverse complement strand
ATTCGAATAAATTATATACTATACTGTATATTGCGATACATCAATATAATTATATTTTAATTGAAGTTTTCATGAACAACGATAATTAATTTTTTAAATGCACGAAATGCGATTAATATTATATATTTTAATATTGTAGTTTTAAAAAATCAGTTCATGAATGGGGAAACTATTTTCGCTTGTTGGAACGCGTTAAATGCCTGTCTTTTGGGTTCTTCGAACTTGGTCCTTCGTTTTCCGTCCTTGGTACTAATGTTAGTCCGCTGCATATCTAAAATACTTGAGTCTATATTTCAGCTACCTGAA
>NW_022639484.1:950706-952242 GCF_010583005.1 Odontomachus brunneus | reverse complement strand
TCGAATTCCAAATTTGTTTTAAATAATTGCAATATTAAACTGTAAAATTCTATCATTGTTAATTTCTGAATTTTTGTACTTACAAAAATAAGAATTTTTTTTTAAAGTTGCTTCCTCTATTAAGATAAAAAATTATTTTTTATATATAAAATATCGCTTTAAAAAAGTAATAATTGCAGCAAATTTCAAATCTCGTATGTATATATACAGGATGTCCCGCCTGTCGCGTCGTGCGTTCTAATTTGTCCAACTATTTTAAATAATATCTCGAAATTT
This sequence comes from Odontomachus brunneus, assembly GCF_010583005.1. NCBI lineage: Eukaryota > Metazoa > Arthropoda > Insecta > Hymenoptera > Formicidae > Odontomachus > Odontomachus brunneus. The sequence continues at coordinate 951,966 of NW_022639484.1, read as the reverse complement.
TACGTGGTTATTTGAAAAATAACCTATACAATTTTTGTTCACTTTTATGTGTTCTACTTATATTTTTCTTTTGGTTCGCTTACGCGGTATACTCTTTATATATATCAATTTGCCGTTAGTAGAATCATATTAAATAATCGTGGGCAAAGTTTTATGTATCTCTACTCGAGTTTCACACTTGTGAGATCTTCATTTAGAATATCAAATTAGCTTACAATCTCGCTATCAGTTTTATTAATGAATATATTAAGTTTTTGCTTGTCGTTAAACAAGAGAGTGATTCATCTTTTTCGGAAAAATTTTTTATGAGGCGCAAATACTGAATTTCTCTCTCTATTTTTTCTATATAATCATTAGACAATCATTAGACAATCAATTTGCTGTAATAAAATTACGCTCAATAACTGCGAAAACCCAATATTGCGCGAAGTGCGTCGGTGGCAATGTCATTGGTAATATTTCATATATCTGTTGCGACAAAGTAATGTTAAAAGTAAACTTTAAAAACAGATATCTCGAGAAATGCTCGAATAAAATTTGACACGATTGTCGCACATAATATATCCGAAATTTAAATCGCATCATCCCTTTTATCTTTTAAACTCGCGGCACAGTTGGGTATATATATATATATATATATTTATATATATTTATATATATATAGTTATATATATATATTATTATAATTATATATATAGTTATATAATACATGTAAATATACGTAAATATATGTAAACATATGTAAATTACGACGAGATTTAGATAATCCCTCTTTTAGATAGTCCTTATATTTACGAAAAAAGAAATCTGTATTTATCTTGACCTGGTTTTTTCTCCATTTAGCTTTGGATTTTTATTATCTTCAAATATTTTCAACGGGAAGAATTCATTAGGACTAAAAGATGGATTACATGTGTGCACACGTTTACGGAAAAAAAATCTTTTCTCGGAGATAAATATTTATGAACAGAAGAAATACCATAGTTGTAGCTTGGCTAGAATGTACTTATAACGGCGAAAATTTTCTAGAAAGTATAGGAAATTCAAAGAAAAAGAAATAAAACTGTACGCAGAACTAATTTCCCCAAGAATTTTTCATAGTTTCCAAACGTACCTGTGAAAGAAATACATGTATTGTTTGGGAAGATATCGTTAGATCTTTTCCGAAATTTCTGAGAAGATATCATTAGCTTTTTCTTTTAATATGTTACAATTAGTTATTTTAATAGGTTATAATTTAATATGTTATAATTAGTTTCC
>NW_022639484.1:950234-950696 GCF_010583005.1 Odontomachus brunneus | reverse complement strand
CAAGAATTTTTCATAGTTTCCAAACGTACCTGTGAAAGAAATACATGTATTGTTTGGGAAGATATCGTTAGATCTTTTCCGAAATTTCTGAGAAGATATCATTAGCTTTTTCTTTTAATATGTTACAATTAGTTATTTTAATACGTTCTAATTTAATATGTTATAATTAGTTTCTTTTTAAAGTTTGCAACTTTTGCCGTAGCATTTGTTCACAAATTCTGATATACGTTTTTTTGATATTAACATATATTTAAAAAAATAACAAAATGAAATTAATATGTTTTTCAGAAGCATTCTCACACAGCATAAATCTTCAAAAGACATTCTAAACACGTTTTAATTCATATATTTTAAGAACGTTTCAATACATTCTTTGAAGATTTTGTCCACTGCATTGGAAAAAAAAAATAAAAAAAAAATATATATATATAAATACTCGAACTATCTTGGCAGTTATTTTGT
>NW_022639484.1:941590-942755 GCF_010583005.1 Odontomachus brunneus | reverse complement strand
GAATAGAAAGACGTAGGTAAGTAATATGTTTTTAATAAAAATAACTGTTATTATAATAAAAGAAAAACCATAACTTCTGTCTTATATGTTAAATTATATAGTATTATCATTTTCTTTATTACATGTAAAAATTGATTTTTGTAAGAATGAAATTGAAAATTGTTCAACAAATGCAGCATACGCATAAAATATTGTAAACCTTGTTATCTAAAATAAGCTATACTGACTTCTTGCTTTTTTTTATTAACATTTAAATATCGAATTCCAAATTTGTTTTAAATAATTGCAATGTTAAACTGTAAAATTCTATCATTGTTAATTTCTGAATTTTTGTACTTACAAAAAAAAGAATTTTTTTTTTAAAGTTGCTTCCTCCATTAAGATAAAAAATTATTTTTTATATATAAAATATCGCTTTAAAAAAGTAATAATTGCAGCAAATTTCAAATCTCGTATGTATATATACCGTATGTCCCGCCTGTCGCGTCGTGCGTTCTAATTTGTCCAACTGTTTTAAATAATATCTCGAAATTTTACGTGGTTATTTGAAAAATAACCTATACAATTTTTGTTCACTTTTATGTGTTCTACTTATATTTTTCTTTTGGTTCGCTTACGCGGTATACTCTTTATATATATCAATTTGCCGTTAGTAGAATCATATTAAATAATCGTGGGCAAAGTTTTATGTATCTCTACTCGAGTTTCACACTTGTGAGATCTTCATTTAGAATATCAAATTAGCTTTCAATCTCGCTATCAGTTCTATTAATGAACACATTAAGTTTTTGCTTGTGGTCGTTAAATAAGAGAGTGATTCATATTTTCGGAAAAATTTTTTATGAGGCGCAAATGCTGAATTTCTCTCTCTATTTTTTCTATATAATCATTAGACAATCATTAGACAATCAATTTGCTGTAATAAAATTACGCTCAATAACTGCGAAAACCCAATATTGCGCGAAGTGCGTCGGTGGCAATGTCATAGGTAATATTTCATATATCTGTTGCGACAAAGTAATGTTAAAAGTAAACTTTAAAAACAGATATCTCGAATAAAATTTGACACGATTGTCGCACATAATATATCCGAAATTTAAATCGCATCATCCCTTTTATCTTTTAAACTCGCGGCACAGTTGGGTATATATATATATATATATAT
>NW_022639484.1:941214-941428 GCF_010583005.1 Odontomachus brunneus | reverse complement strand
GAACGCGTTAAATGCCTGTCTTTTGGGTTCTTCGAACTTGGTCCTTCGTTTTCCGTCCTTGGTACTAATGTTAGTTCGCTGCATATCTAAAATACTTGAGTCTATATTTCAGCTACCTGAGACTACTAACCTAGGAAAACGTTTAAATTCTTTCAAAGACGTTTATATATTTATATATATATATATATATATATATATATATATATATATATAT
>NW_022639484.1:936701-938574 GCF_010583005.1 Odontomachus brunneus | reverse complement strand
TATATATATATATATATATATATATATATATATATATATATATATATATATTTATATATTTATATATATATATTTATATATATAGTTATATATATATTATTATAATTATATATATAGTTATATAGTATATGTAAATATACGTAAATATATGTAAATATATGTAAATATATGTAAATTACGACGAGATTTAGATAATCCCTGTTTTAGATAGTCCTTATATTTACCAAAAAAGAAATCTGTATTTATCTTGACCTGGTTTTTTCTCCATTTAGCTTTGGATTTTTATTATCTTCAAATATTTTCAACGGGAAGAATTCATTAGGACTAAAAGATGGATTACATGTGTGCACACGTTTACGGAAAAAAAATCTTTTCTCGGAGATAAATATTTATGAACAGAAGAAATACCATAGTTGTAGCTTGGCTAGAATGTACTTATAACGGCGAAAATTTTCTAGAAAGTATAGGAAATTCAAAGAAAAAGAAATAAAACTGTACGCAGAACTAATTTCCCCAAGAATTTTTCATAGTTTCCAAACGTACCTGTGAAAGAAATACCTGTATTGTTTGGGAAGATATCGTTAGATCTTTTCCGAAATTTCTGAGAAGATATCATTAGCTTTTTCTTTTAATATGTTACAATTAGTTATTTTAATACGTTCTAATTTAATATGTTATAATTAGTTTCTTTTTAAAGTTTGCAACTTTTGCCGTAGCATTTGTTCACAAATTCTGATATACGTTTTTTTGATATTAACATATATTTAAAAAAATAACAAAATGAAATTAATATGTTTTTCAGAAGCATTCTCACACAGCATAAATCTTCAAAAGACATTCTAAACACGTTTTAATTCATATATTCTAAGAACGTTTCAGTACATTCTTTGAAGATTTTGTTCACTGCATTGGAAAAAAAAAATAAAAAAAAAATATATATATATAAATACTCGAACTATCTTGGCAGTTATTTTGTGATTATGATAATGTAAGAAATTTACTTCCGACACTTTTAATAATAATTTACGTGTAAAACCCAACTGTGCCGCGAGATTAAAGGATAAAAGGGATGGTGCGATTTAAATTATATTATGTGCGACAATCGTGTACAATTTTATTCGACCACTTCTCGAGATATCTGTTTTTAAAGTTTACTTTTAACATAAAAAAGTAGCTAAAGCAGTAAATTATGTTTAGTTGTCCATCTCTAGCAAATTTGCATTAACTACTTTTCTTACTGTAGGAGCAAATTTTTTTATCATAAGAAAGAAATAGATTTCTGCAGCAAAGAAAAAGTAGCTAATACAACGAATTATGTTTAACTATTCATATGTAGCGAATTAGTTTGCTGTTGCAACAAATCCTTTTTTTCCGTGCACGTAAAACTTCGTTAACGATTGTCTAATGTGATTTTTGATATAAGAAAAGAAACACTAACACAGTCGAAATAATATCGGTAGAATTATAATGCTGAATATTCGAATAAATTATATACTATACTGTATATTGCGATACATCAATATAATTATATTTTAATTGAAGTTTTCATGAACAACGATAATTAATTTTTTAAATGCACGAAATGCGATTAATATTATATATTTTAATATTGTAGTTTTAAAAAATCAGTTCATGAATGGGGAAACTATTTTCGCTTGTTAGAACGCGTTAAATGCCTGTCTTTTGGGTTCTTCGAACTTGGTCCTTCGTTTTCCGTCCTTGGTACTAATGTTAGTTCGCTGCATATCTAAAATACTTGAGTCTATATTTCAGCTACCTGAGACTACTAACCTAGGAAAACGTTTAAATTCTTTCAAAGACGTTTATATATTTATATATATATATATATATATATATATATATATATATATAT
>NW_022639484.1:933248-933503 GCF_010583005.1 Odontomachus brunneus | reverse complement strand
AAATGAGACATAGTTCGTCGTCTTCAGTTCATCGAGATCTTTAATTTGGTATACATATCGACCCCATATTGGACTGCCGGAAATATAGACACAGCGCTCATATCTATTTGGCCGCCCTCTTTACTTCGATGAATCATGTTTCAACGGACATACATACGGCAAAAACTTTGTATTTGCTCTATTATCAATGTTCCATGCTGACATGTATATATATATATATATATATATATATATATATATATATATATATATATA
>NW_022639484.1:924490-928121 GCF_010583005.1 Odontomachus brunneus | reverse complement strand
TATATATATATATATATATATATATATACACATATATATGCAATAACTTCCGTTATTCCATATATTTCTATTGCCTTTTCTAGAGAAAAGGAAATTATTTCGATCACAATCAATTCCGAAGAATTTCATAATATGTGCTCTGGCCATATTACCCTCACAGGCATGCGTTCGAAAACTCGTACATGCGCATGGCGTGCCTTCGAAAACTCCATCCGAGTGTTTCTCCTCTCTCTTTATCTTACTCCTGTATCTTTCTCGCTCTAACGCAGCGAGTGCACACGGATAGAGTTTTCGAACGCAAGCCAGCGAGCTTAAGTCAGTCACCTTCAGAAGTCAAAAGGCTCCTTTTTAGCCAATCAGAAGATTTCTTTCCAGCCAATCAGAAGACTTCTTTTTAGCCAATCAGAAGGCACTTTCTAAACTCGTAAACTTTGGGTTTGTGAGTCCCTTAGCAAAGATGTAAAGCCTCAGTTCGTTTGTGCTCGTCCGAGAAGAAGCAAGTGCAATTTTCTCTTCATCTCTGTGTGATAACCCGTGTACAAACTACAAACATTTTTGTTCAGGACATATATTCAGGATTCACTCCGACTTTGGGATATTTCCGTTGTCTAATGGAATAGAAAGACGTAGGTAAGTAATATGTTTTTAATAAAAATAACTGTTATTATAATAAAAGAAAAACCATAACTTCTGTCTTATATGTTAAATTATATAGTATTATCATTTTCTTTATTACATGTAAAAATTGATTTTTGTAAGAATGAAATTGAAAATTGTTCAACAAATGCAGCATACGCATAAAATATTGTAAACCTTGTTATCTAAAATAAGCTATACTGACTTCTTGCTTTTTTTTATTAACATTTAAATATCGAATTCCAAATTTGTTTTAAATAATTGCAATGTTAAACTGTAAAATTCTATCATTGTTAATTTCTGAATTTTTGTACTTACAAAAAAAAGAATTTTTTTTTTAAAGTTGCTTCCTCCATTAAGATAAAAAATTATTTTTTATATATAAAATATCGCTTTAAAAAAGTAATAATTGCAGCAAATTTCAAATCTCGTATGTATATATACCGTATGTCCCGCCTGTCGCGTCGTGCGTTCTAATTTGTCCAACTGTTTTAAATAATATCTCGAAATTTTACGTGGTTATTTGAAAAATAACCTATACAATTTTTGTTCACTTTTATGTGTTCTACTTATATTTTTCTTTTGGTTCGCTTACGCGGTATACTCTTTATATATATCAATTTGCCGTTAGTAGAATCATATTAAATAATCGTGGGCAAAGTTTTATGTATCTCTACTCGAGTTTCACACTTGTGAGATCTTCATTTAGAATATCAAATTAGCTTTCAATCTCGCTATCAGTTCTATTAATGAACACATTAAGTTTTTGCTTGTGGTCGTTAAATAAGAGAGTGATTCATATTTTCGGAAAAATTTTTTATGAGGCGCAAATGCTGAATTTTTCTCTCTATTTTTTCTATATAATCATTAGACAATCATTAGACAATCAATTTGCTGTAATAAAATTACGCTCAATAACTGCGAAAACCCAATATTGCGCGAAGTGCGTCGGTGGCAATGTCATAGGTAATATTTCATATATCTGTTGCGACAAAGTAATGTTAAAAGTAAACTTTAAAAACAGATATCTCGAATAAAATTTGACACGATTGTCGCACATAATATATCCGAAATTTAAATCGCATCATCCCTTTTATCTTTTAAACTCGCGGCACAGTTGGGTATATATATATATATATATATATATATATATATATATATATATATATATATTTATATATTTATATATATATATTTATATATATAGTTATATATATATTATTATAATTATATATATAGTTATATAGTATATGTAAATATACGTAAATATATGTAAATATATGTAAATATATGTAAATTACGACGAGATTTAGATAATCCCTGTTTTAGATAGTCCTTATATTTACCAAAAAAGAAATCTGTATTTATCTTGACCTGGTTTTTTCTCCATTTAGCTTTGGATTTTTATTATCTTCAAATATTTTCAACGGGAAGAATTCATTAGGACTAAAAGATGGATTACATGTGTGCACACGTTTACGGAAAAAAAATCTTTTCTCGGAGATAAATATTTATGAACAGAAGAAATACCATAGTTGTAGCTTGGCTAGAATGTACTTATAACGGCGAAAATTTTCTAGAAAGTATAGGAAATTCAAAGAAAAAGAAATAAAACTGTACGCAGAACTAATTTCCCCAAGAATTTTTCATAGTTTCCAAACGTACCTGTGAAAGAAATACCTGTATTGTTTGGGAAGATATCGTTAGATCTTTTCCGAAATTTCTGAGAAGATATCATTAGCTTTTTCTTTTAATATGTTACAATTAGTTATTTTAATACGTTCTAATTTAATATGTTATAATTAGTTTCTTTTTAAAGTTTGCAACTTTTGCCGTAGCATTTGTTCACAAATTCTGATATACGTTTTTTTGATATTAACATATATTTAAAAAAATAACAAAATGAAATTAATATGTTTTTCAGAAGCATTCTCACACAGCATAAATCTTCAAAAGACATTCTAAACACGTTTTAATTCATATATTCTAAGAACGTTTCAGTACATTCTTTGAAGATTTTGTTCACTGCATTGGAAAAAAAAAATAAAAAAAAAATATATATATATAAATACTCGAACTATCTTGGCAGTTATTTTGTGATTATGATAATGTAAGAAATTTACTTCCGACACTTTTAATAATAATTTACGTGTAAAACCCAACTGTGCCGCGAGATTAAAGGATAAAAGGGATGGTGCGATTTAAATTATATTATGTGCGACAATCGTGTACAATTTTATTCGACCACTTCTCGAGATATCTGTTTTTAAAGTTTACTTTTAACATAAAAAAGTAGCTAAAGCAGTAAATTATGTTTAGTTGTCCATCTCTAGCAAATTTGCATTAACTACTTTTCTTACTGTAGGAGCAAATTTTTTTATCATAAGAAAGAAATAGATTTCTGCAGCAAAGAAAAAGTAGCTAATACAACGAATTATGTTTAACTATTCATATGTAGCGAATTAGTTTGCTGTTGCAACAAATCCTTTTTTTCCGTGCACGTAAAACTTCGTTAACGATTGTCTAATGTGATTTTTGATATAAGAAAAGAAACACTAACACAGTCGAAATAATATCGGTAGAATTATAATGCTGAATATTCGAATAAATTATATACTATACTGTATATTGCGATACATCAATATAATTATATTTTAATTGAAGTTTTCATGAACAACGATAATTAATTTTTTAAATGCACGAAATGCGATTAATATTATATATTTTAATATTGTAGTTTTAAAAAATCAGTTCATGAATGGGGAAACTATTTTCGCTTGTTAGAACGCGTTAAATGCCTGTCTTTTGGGTTCTTCGAACTTGGTCCTTCGTTTTCCGTCCTTGGTACTAATGTTAGTTCGCTGCATATCTAAAATACTTGAGTCTATATTTCAGCTACCTGAGACTACTAACCTAGGAAAACGTTTAAATTCTTTCAAAGACGTTTATATATTTATATATATATATATATATATATATATATATATATATATAT
>NW_022639484.1:919225-921177 GCF_010583005.1 Odontomachus brunneus | reverse complement strand
ATATATATATATATATATATATATATATATATATACACATATATATGGAATAACTTCCGTTATTCCATATATTTCTATTGCCTTTTCTAGAGAAAAGGAAATTATTTCGATCACAATCAATTCCGAAGAATTTCATAATATGTGCTCTGGCCATATTACCCTCACAGGCATGCGTTCGAAAACTCGTACATGCGCATGGCGTGCCTTCGAAAACTCCATCCGAGTGTTTCTCCTCTCTCTTTATCTTACTTCTGTATCTTTCTCGCTCTAACGCAGCGAGTGCACACGGATAGAGTTTTCGAACGCAAGCCAGCGAGCTTAAGTCAGTGACCTTCAGAAGTCAAAAGGCTCCTTTTTAGCCAATCAGAAGATTTCTTTCCAGCCAATCAGAAGACTTCTTTTTAGCCAATCAGAAGGCACTTTCTAAACTCGTAAACTTTGGGTTTGTGAGTCCCTTAGCAAAGATGTAAAGCCTCAGTTCGTTTGTGCTCGTCCGAGAAGAAGCAAGTGCAATTTTCTCTTCATCTGTGTGTGATAACCCGTGTACAAACTACAAACATTTTTGTTCAGGACATATATTCAGGATTCACTCCGACTTTGGGATATTTCCGTTGTCAAATAGAATAGAAAGACGTAGGTAAGTAATATGTTTTTAATAAAAATAACTGTTATTATAATAAAAGAAAAACCATAACTTCTGTCTTATATGTTAAATTATATAGTATTATCATTTTCTTTATTACATGTAAAAATTGATTTTTGTAAGAATGAAATTGAAAATTGTTCAACAAATGCAGCATACGCATAAAATATTGTAAACCTTGTTATCTAAAATAAGCTATACTGACTTCTTGCTTTTTTTTATTAACATTTAAATATCGAATTCCAAATTTGTTTTAAATAATTGCAATATTAAACTGTAAAATTCTATCATTGTTAATTTTTGAATTTTTGTATTTACAAAAATAAGAATTTTTTTTTAATGTGCTTCCTCTTTAGATAAAACATAGATTAGGATAAAACATTATTTTTTATATATAAAATATTGCTTTAAAAAAGTAATAATTGCAGCAAATTTTAAATCTCATATGTATATATACAGGATGTCCCGCGTAAGACGAACCAAAAGAAAAATATAAGTAGAACACATAAAAGTGGACAAAAATTATATAGGCCATTTTTCAAACAACCACGTAAAATTTCGAGATATTAATTAAAATAGTTGAGCATATCAGAGCGCGGCGACACGGCAGGCGGGACATTTGGCTCGCCACGGCCGGTGAAGAAAATGGATGATTGCTCGCGGGCCTACCTTACAGGTGGGCCGTTTGGCATACTGAAATGAGTAGCTCCGTGTGTGCGTCCGTGTGTGCGTCCGACCGCTGCGAGCCGTATGTCCCACCTGTCGCATCGCGCGTTCTAATTTGTCCAACTATTTTAATTAATATCTCAAAATTTTACGAGGTTGTTTGAAAAATGACCTATACAATTTTTGTTCACTTTTATATGTTCTACTTATATTTTTCTTTTGGTCCATCTTACACGGGACACCCTGTATATAAGAATAAAGAAATGATTTCTTTACAAGAAGAAAATTAGTGTTTCAAATGTAAAAACTGTTTAAATAAATATTAGCTTAAATATTACATTATATAAATATAAATATTATAAATAATATAAATATTATATTATATTATATTATAATATAATATTATTAATATTTTTTTATTTATGAATATCACCAAATTTTGTGGTTTTTTATTTCATTAAAATATTATATTCTTAAACAAAATATCATTTTTTGAAATGATAAAAATAAAAACTTTTATTTTGTTCAAGGAAATCATGTCATTTGATGAAACAACACTATTGTTTTAAATAGTATTTTATAAAAGTTTCTTTCAAAATTTAGTAATTCGATTTGTTTAATTTGGATTTTCTTAGATTTTTAT
>NW_022639484.1:916257-919215 GCF_010583005.1 Odontomachus brunneus | reverse complement strand
AGTGCGCAGGAGCTACGTCATGCTGAAAAATCAGCTGTGCCCTTGTGCGAAGAGGCACATCGGCGAGGAGTACCGGCAACTCCGTCTCTAAAAAGTTAGCGTATATTTCGCCATTTAAACGCGGTGGCAAAGCACTTAAGAAACTTTTTCTTTCAAAGTTTGGTGATTCGATTTGTTTAATTTGGATTTTCTTAGAATTTTTATTTTTTTTTTGTTTGGATTAATCATTATAACATTCTGTTAAAAATTTAAAAGTAATTATCACTGGTTCACTACATTATATCAATATTCATCTTATATCGAATGTTGTTGCGTTGTTTCAATATTAGTATTATCCAACGAACACCAAATAAAAGTTATATAACTATTATTTGATGTTTGCTAAATATGTTATAATATCCAGGGTTGGGAAGTAACGCGTTACTTGTAATGACGTTACTATTTCATTGCTTTTTTTTTGTAACGATTTGGTAACGCCGTTACTTTTTTGTATCAGTAACGAAAAAGTAACGGCGTTACATTTTCTTTAGTAACGAGTAACGAAATTCATCGTTACTTGTATCGTTACTTTTTTACTATAGTGACTTTTGTACACAGAACGCGGCAACATTTGCCACGCGACGAAAGTTTGCACACGATAAACAATTAATATGCTTTTCGTAAAGCCCATTCTACAATAAGTAATAAATCTTAAGTCATAACAAAATTGATCAATCATAGTCGACTATTAGAAGAATAATCCACTGTAATTGGTTAATTTTATTGCAACTTAAAACTTATTGCTTATTGTAGAAAACTCTAAAGCGTGGTCTACAATGAGAACTTAAGCCTTAAAATTTAAGCTTTAAACTCTAAGCCGTAAGAAATTAATCAGTCACAGTCAATTATTTTTCTTATAATTGACTGTGATTGGTCAACTTCTTACGGCTTAGGACTTAAAGCTTAAATTATATGTCTTAAGTTTTCATTGTAGACCACGCTTAACCTTTGCGACATACATTTCTCTATCAAATTAATTTCACAGATAAATGTACCTTTAGGGGTTTTTGGTAATCGCTGATTACGACTCCGAAGCCAGATTTTTAAAATTTAAAATGGCGGATCCAATATGGCGGACGAATTTTAGAAAATTATAGTATTTGTATGAAACCTAGTATCTAATGTTTTTTGGTTCGCTGATTATGAATCTGATCTCAGATTGTCGAAATTCAAAATGACGGATCCAAAATGGTGGACAAACATATTAAAAAGTGGATAAAATGTCATGAAAATCATTACTCGACGGTTTTTAGGGTCGTTAATTAAGAATCAAATATCAAATTTTCAAAATTCAAAATGTCCAATACAGAAGACCAAGAAATAAAAGAATATGTTTTAGGTCTTTAAAATTAGTTGGCGGAGATCTTTTTGGCAGCTGATTACGAATCTAAAATCAAGAGTAAATTTTTTTATCCAATGTAATGTGCCAAACATGTAAAAAATGAGTCTTTTCAAAAGGTAGAAAATATTTTCTCGCTAAAATCTCGTTTTAGCGTTATCCAGAGCTAACGATGCTAATTTTGAAAATTTGATCAGCGACCCAAAAAACACTAGATACTAGGTTTTATACAAATACTATAATTTTCTAAAACTCGCCTGCCATATTGGATCCGCCATTTTAAATTTTGAAAATCTGATTCCGGATTCGTAATTAGCGACCCTTAAATACCAAGTTTCATAGAAATCTGATAATTTTTTAAAAATTCGTCTGTCATATTGAATCCGCCATTTTAAATTTTGAAAATCTGATTCCGGATTCGTAATTAGCGACCCTTAAATACCAAGTTTCATAGAAATCTGATAATTTTTTAAAAATTCGTCTGTCATATTGAATCCGCCATTTTAAATTTTGAAAATCTGATTCCGGATTCGTAATTAGCGACCCTTAAATACCAAGTTTCATAGAAATCTGATAATTTTTTAAAAATTCGTCTGTCATATTGAATCCGCCATTTTAAATTTTGAAAATTTGATCCGGATTTGATTTCGGATTCGTAATCAGCGACCTCAAAAACTTCTTAGACCTTATTTTCAGCTTATTAATTATTGTTGGTTAGTCACAATTACACTTATTGTATAAAAAAGCAGTATTTTTGTAGTTTGTTTATTTATAAAATACATTTCCTCAACAATAAGAATGTTTTCAAAATTTTTTAATGACAACTGATGTTTTACATAACTGATAATGTGCTTTTTATTGTACAGATGTGTTGAAAACTATGTAAAAAATATAAAAAACTCAGGGCAAAAAAGTGTCCAGTATACGGTACACTATGCCGGAAAGGGTTAAGGGACGCCGCACACGAATTGATATAACAGTAACGTACCGTAAGAATTGACCAATCACTTTGAGTATCGTCGAACCGTAAGGTCGCCATTTGTGAATACTCGTTTATAATTGGTCCATTTTTACGGTACGTCTTACGTTATGTTATGTCAATTCGTGTGCGGCGCCCCTTAACCCTTAGGAATCTGACCTCAGATTGTCGAAATTCAAAATAGTTCGCAGTCACAAGATCGCAAGGAAATTGACCAATCATAATTGATTATTCTTCGATCGCAAGAAGAACAATCGACTATGATTAGTCAATTTCTTTGCGACTTTGCGACTTGCGACTAATGTAGAATGAGTTTTATGTCATTATACAAGAATGTGCTGTCCGCTTAAATATCTTATATTTTGTCTTTATATATGTATAATTTATGTACTGTCTCTTTTACTATTCGTTTTATAAGCCGATTTTAACTTTTTTTTTACAAAAGTAACGGAAAGTAACGATTTTTTATCGTTACTTTTCAAATAACGGTTACGCGTTACTTTCTAGAATCAGTAACGAGTAACGGTAACGAGTTATTTTTTACCGCAAGTAACGGTAACGGTAACGCGTTACTTTTAAAAAGTAACGTTCCCAACCCTGA
>NW_022639484.1:914995-915144 GCF_010583005.1 Odontomachus brunneus | reverse complement strand
TAATATATTACACTTTAACTTTCTGATGCATACGTATCTTAACTTTGCAAACTTCGTCGGTATGCTTTCACTGCCTATACGTCATCACGCTTCAATTCGCTTTCGTTGTTTATTTTTAATGGACGTAGGATTCTTATGTCAAATGCCAC
>NW_022639484.1:913375-914985 GCF_010583005.1 Odontomachus brunneus | reverse complement strand
AACGGTAACGCGTTACTTTTAAAAAGTAACGTTCCCAACCCTGATAATATTTTTCCCTCGCTCCCAGCGCGATGTTGAAAAAATCCTTAATTTTTCTACAATCTCGATGCAAGAAGGCAACCTGTCGATCAACTCCTGAGTAAACTTCACTAAAAATTAGTACAACAATTCTGAACTTGGCGTAGTTTGTCATCAGGCAGCTTTATATTATAAGCGACTTTCCAGAAATTTTCCTCATAGTTTACCAACTCAACAGGCTTGAAGTTTTCTCGCCGTAGCATTGTAACCTTCAGAGCTTGAATTTCAATTACACGAAGCATCCCTGGTTGAGATTGTTTGAGGGCCTCAGGCTTGAGTATGCGGTTCGCTAGACTGAAAATAAAAATCTTAAGGTCTTTATAGACTTTAGAGATGTCAGCCACTGAACTTTGAAAAATCACGTTTATAGACGTGACCTCGCGTAAAATTGGTCTCAAAAATAGAAGATTTGACATATCTTCATGTAAAACTGCCAAGTGATGAGCCATGAGACATTGCTCCTTGAGTCTGCGTTCGCTACATTTTTGAAAAGGATTTTAAGTTGCATATATTGTTCAGAGTGAGACTTCACAGCTCCATATCAAGATAACCAGCGAGTAATGGCTAATTTCACCAGTTGAGGAGGCTTTTGTCCGTCAGTAAGAGACTATCAATTGAATATTAATCACATTAAATTTTCAGTTTTCAAGAAAAGATTTAAAAATCTCACCTTGTATAATTCCTGATACTGCATTTTGCGCAATGCGCTATGCCAAAACCAATTTCGTGACTCTCTTAGCAAAAATTCTAGAAAAGGTTCTTTCTGGAAAAGATTGACTTGCTTTACTGGCACACTTATCAAGGCTGTGGCATATGCATTTAATCAAATGCAGGTTGGGACAGTCATGTCGTTTTAACAGCGCATATAATGAATTGGCAGAGCCGCACAAATTTAGGGCACCGTTAGTTCCCAGAGCAAGCAAATGTTTTAAGTTCAGGCCAACTTTTTGCATGTGCAGCTTGAATACATCATACAATACTTGTGCTATGGCTTGCGGGATCACCACTAGCCCCAACAAGTCTATAATCATTTTCTGCTTGGTATAACTGAAATATTTTATTATTCTAGGTATCATGAATCTTTTCCCCTAGTGTGAACTCATGAAAAGTGAAAATTTTGTAATAAACTCGTAAAAGATGAAAACTTTCACTAAACTCGTGAAAAATGAAAGATTTAACGTAAATTTGTGAAAATTGAAATTTTTTTACGCAAAAATTTTGTTCAACATGGCAGCTGCATTCTTGGTTTTTGTTAACGAAATAAATGATCAAGACGAGAGAAATAATCTCAGAATAATGCGAAGGATGTTATGTGACACACAAAATCCATTTGATATCCAAGAAGAAATATTTCAAAGTTTGTATAGGTAATATTAATTATGTCTCATTGTATATACATTGTCTATAAGCATTTTTTTATTAATATTTTTAGATTATATATGAGTGTGTGTGTATCTATATTTTTGTAAATTACGATATATATATATATATATATATATATATATATATATATATATATATATATATATATA
>NW_022639484.1:908838-913206 GCF_010583005.1 Odontomachus brunneus | reverse complement strand
ATATATATATATATATATATATATATATATATATATATATATATATATATGCATACATATTTAATTATATATACCATATTCTTTTTTTATTACTACTCTAAATATAAAGTAACAATAATATAATATCAATATAATAATTTCTCATTCAACAATATAAGTGTAATATAACACATCTGTACTTAAATACCCACATAGCAGAGATGTCCAAAATATATCATAAGGATATCCTAAAGATATATTTGGGATATGTGATATCTTCAAGATATCTCTATGATGTATTTGGGATATTTTTGCTGTGTGGGTACATAAAATAAACTTACATTTTACTTACTGCATACAATTTATAATATATTACACTTTAACTTTCTGATGCATACGTATCTTAACTTTGCAAACTTCGTCGGTATGCTTTCACTGCCTATACGTCATCACGCTTCAATTCGCTTTCGTTGTTTATTTTTAATGGACGTAGGATTCTTATGTCAAATGCCACTTGTCGTATAACCATAAAAATTAAAGTCATTATAAGAAATTCTACTCACTTTGTACATAATATGCGAGCGCAGTATTACATTATTTTTCACATTTAAACCACATCGCTTGGTGCTTAAAAATTTTCATGGAAACTTACACAATTTACATATAAAGAAGAACATCTACGAGCAAACTAAAAGTTTACGTGAAATATTTCACGTTTTGAGAATTTACCTTTCATGGTTAACGTTCGTCTCAATTATTAAATTTACTCATATTGGATGTTTATGATAATTCGAGTTAGTACGAGTTAGTTTTACTAGGGTTGAAAAACATAATAAGCATCTAGTATTTTCATGATTCATGACAACTCAATGCTGTCCGATAAATAGAGTAGAGTAGAGTTAGGGCTATCGCACACAAATTGACATAACTGCATATGCATAGCATAAGATCGTATGGACCAATGAGCATCGAATATTAAGCATCGAAAACCAATATGGCGACTTAATACTCGATGCTCATTGGTACATACGGTCTTATGCTATGCATATGCAGTTATGTCAATTGTGTGCGATAGCCCTTAGGGTAGTATAGCGGATAGTATATATATATATAAGAATTAATAGTATCAGGTAACATAGTTTTGTAAAATATATAACAACAATATTACGAAACAGTTAGTTGTTACATGAGTTGTTTTAGAAAAATTAGAAGCACTAAATTAAATTATGAAAAGGTATCATGTATTTGTGAAATATCCAAAAGTAGAAAAGAATTCTTCTAACTTATTATTAATCTATTATTACTGAATATTTCACAAATGCATGATACCATTTCATAATTTAATTTAGTGCTTCTAATTTTTCTAAAATATAATAAATCATTGTTTCGTAATATTATTGTTACATATTTTACGAAACTATGTGATCTGATATTGTTAATTCTTATATATCAAAAGACACGGTAGTTTCTCGCGCCAAGTGCATAAGCGAAGCGACGCGCACGGGCAGCGAGACGGATCGTGTATATTCACGCGAAGCATCTCGTTGATCGGAGGCATGATTTATCATATCGTTTTACTATGACGGCTAAACTTACGAGGTTCTAGGTGAGCTTAATCGATTCTTTAGGGTTAATTATATTATTAAAAAACTCTTTATTTTTGTCCTACATTCCCTACAAGACGAGATATTTTAGCTTAAAGTCAGAAATTAGAAAAAACCATCTCAGAATTCGTCGACGCTAGGATATACGATTGCGGATCGGAAACAAGATGGCGTCTGTGTCCTTGTGTCACGTGACCCATGAGATGATGAGCATGCTATACGACACACGTACACGTGCATATACACATACAGCTGTATAGAAAGAAAACGAGAAAGAGAGTAAGAGAGGGAGAGAGAGAAAGAGAGGGTGAGAGAGGGAGGGAGTGGGAGGGAGAGGGAGAGGGAGCGAGAGAGAGAGAGAGAGAGAGAGAGAGAGAGAGAAAGAGAGAGAGAGAGAATGGTACGTGAGAGTGACAGCATGAGTGAGAGACAGAGAGAAAAAGCATAATAACTTATTGACAAGATATGTTTTTAAAAGAAAAATGTTATAATACAAAATATGAAGAAAAAAGACAAAAAGAAACAAAAGAAGAAGATTTTACTATCAAAGTATGTTTAACTAATTATTAAGTTATTATTTAATTGCAGCCCGTCTTCTATCGATAGAGTCTGCTGATCTAATCAGATTATGTCTGTTTACATATTGTGTTTCTTGTTGATTATATTAGATGCTTTCCAATTACATACACAATTCAGTGTTACACAAATCAGTTTATTGGTTGCATAATATCTTACAATTTAGTAATATGTGACCAATAAACTGTTTTTGTCAAGATGTATTAAGTGTGTGTCAAGATGTATTAAGCAATTGGAAAGCACCCATTGATTGATGCATAATATTTCTTGATTTAATATTAATATTAACAATGACAGAACATTCGTGTGCAGGTAGAGTGGATAGTGTTGCAAATTTTGTTGAAAAATATGTATGTGCTCTGTTCTGCAAGTAAGTATACATGTGTTCTGCAAATAAATATATTTATCTAAACAACAGAATATCTAAATATTTTATAATTACACAGAAGATGTATTACTTACTATCAAATATATTAATCATATCTTAATCTTATTATTTTTAATAATTACCATGAATATCAGTAATCAGTAAATTACTGTTCCGCAAGCAAGTATATTTATGTAAAAAACAGAAAGAGAGTATATCCAATTATTTTATAAATATAAGAATTTCATTAAAATCTCAATTGAATTTTTTCAGTAGAGTAAATAAGGATAGACATACACGAAACACTAAGAAACAAAGGCAAATAACTAGCACAATTGTTATTAAAAAAATGTTTTATTTATAGTATAACAAATATATAACAATGTATTTTATATATATATATATATATATATATATATATATATATATATATAGTCTATACATATTTATATACTTTATAAACTTTATATATATTATGTACTCTCTCTTACATATCTGAACTACATTTGACATACGGAAACCTTTGCTACAATTAGATTTAGATATGTAATAAATTAATTAAGAAAAAGAGAGAGAAATTGCTATATATATGTAAAGTAATAATTGATTACTATACATACATAAAATAATCTCTTCCTCTCTCTCTCTATTAAATAGTTTATTACATATGTATAAGCCTAATTGTAGCAAAGGTTTACATATACCTATTTATATACTTTATAAACTTTATATATATATTATATACTCTCTCTTGTGGTGGTGCTGCTGGAGCCGCTGGTGCTGCTGGTGGTACTGGTGGTGCTGTTGCTGGTGGTGGTGGTGGTGGTGGTGGTGTTGGTGCTGCTGCTGCTGCTGCTCCTGGTGCTGCTGGTGTTGCAGGTGCTGTTGCTGGTGCTGCTGGTGATGGTGCTAGTGGTAATGGTGGTGCCGTTGGTGCTGGTACTGCTGGTGGTACTGCAGGTGCTGCTGGTGCTGCTGATGTTACTGGTGCTGCTCGTGCTGCTGCTGCTGGTGGTGGCGCTAGTGGTGATGGTGGTGCTGTTGGTGCTGGTGGTGCTAGTGCCGCAATTGGTGCTGCTGGTGTAGCTGGTACTGCTGGTGCTGCTGCTGGTGGTACAGGTGTTTCAGGTGCTACTGCTGGTGATGCTGGTGTTTCAGGTGCAGCTGCTGGTGGTGCTGGTGCTGCTAGTGCTGCTGGTGATGCTGCCGGTCTTGCTGGTACTGCTGGTGCTACTGGTGCTGGTGGTATTGGTGGTGGTGGTGCTGCTGCTGCTGGTGCTGCTAGTGGTGCCGCAGGTGTTGCTGGTGCTGCTAGTAATGCTGCTGGTATTTCTGGTGCTCCTGGTGCTACTGGTGCTGGTGGAATTGGTGGTGGTGGTGGTGCTACTGGTGTTGGTGGTGGTGGTGACGTTGGTGCTGCTGGTGTTGCAGGTGCTACTAATGGTGCTGCTGGTACTGCTGATGCTGCTGGTGCTACTGGTGCTGGTAGTGGTGGTGGTGGTGCTGCTGCTGCTGGTGGTGGTGACGTTGGTGCTGCTGGTGTTGCTGGTGCTGCCCTTGCTGCTGCTGCTGGTGGTGGTAGTGGTGGTGCTGCTGATGCTGCTGCTGGTGCTGGTGGTGGTGGTGACGCTGGTGCTGCTAGTGTTGCAGGTGCTGCTGGTGGTGCTGCTGGTATTGCTGATGCTGCTGGTGCTACTGGTGCTGGTGTTATTGGTGGTGGTGGTGGTGCTGCTGCTGGTGGAGGTGACGTTGGTGCTTGTAGTGTTGCAGGTGCTGCTGGTAGTGCTGCTGGTACTGCTGATGCTGCTGGTGCTACTGGTGCTGGTGGTGGTGGTGGTGGTG
>NW_022639484.1:897205-903185 GCF_010583005.1 Odontomachus brunneus | reverse complement strand
GAGAGAGAGAGAGAGAGAGAGAGAGAGAAAGAGAGAGAGAGAGAATGGTACGTGAGAGTGACAGCATGAGTGAGAGACAGAGAGAAAAAGCATAATAACTTATTGACAAGATATGTTTTTAAAAGAAAAATGTTATAATACAAAATATGAAGAAAAAAGACAAAAAGAAACAAAAGAAGAAGATTTTACTATCAAAGTATGTTTAACTAATTATTAAGTTATTATTTAATTGCAGCCCGTCTTCTATCGATAGAGTCTGCTGATCTAATCAGATTATGTCTGTTTACATATTGTGTTTCTTGTTGATTATATTAGATGCTTTCCAATTACATACACAATTCAGTGTTACACAAATCAGTTTATTGGTTGCATAATATCTTACAATTTAGTAATATGTGACCAATAAACTGTTTTTGTCAAGATGTATTAAGTGTGTGTCAAGATGTATTAAGCAATTGGAAAGCACCCATTGATTGATGCATAATATTTCTTGATTTAATATTAATATTAACAATGACAGAACATTCGTGTGCAGGTAGAGTGGATAGTGTTGCAAATTTTGTTGAAAAATATGTATGTGCTCTGTTCTGCAAGTAAGTATACATGTGTTCTGCAAATAAATATATTTATCTAAACAACAGAATATCTAAATATTTTATAATTACACAGAAGATGTATTACTTACTATCAAATATATTAATCATATCTTAATCTTATTATTTTTAATAATTACCATGAATATCAGTAATCAGTAAATTACTGTTCCGCAAGCAAGTATATTTATGTAAAAAACAGAAAGAGAGTATATCCAATTATTTTATAAATATAAGAATTTCATTAAAATCTCAATTGAATTTTTTCAGTAGAGTAAATAAGGATAGACATACACGAAACACTAAGAAACAAAGGCAAATAACTAGCACAATTGTTATTAAAAAAATGTTTTATTTATAGTATAACAAATATATAACAATGTATTTTATATATATATATATATATATATATATATATATATATATATATAGTCTATACATATTTATATACTTTATAAACTTTATATATATTATGTACTCTCTCTTACATATCTGAACTACATTTGACATACGGAAACCTTTGCTACAATTAGATTTAGATATGTAATAAATTAATTAAGAAAAAGAGAGAGAAATTGCTATATATATGTAAAGTAATAATTGATTACTATACATACATAAAATAATCTCTTCCTCTCTCTCTCTATTAAATAGTTTATTACATATGTATAAGCCTAATTGTAGCAAAGGTTTACATATACCTATTTATATACTTTATAAACTTTATATATATATTATATACTCTCTCTTGTGGTGGTGCTGCTGGAGCCGCTGGTGCTGCTGGTGGTACTGGTGGTGCTGTTGCTGGTGGTGGTGGTGGTGGTGGTGGTGTTGGTGCTGCTGCTGCTGCTGCTCCTGGTGCTGCTGGTGTTGCAGGTGCTGTTGCTGGTGCTGCTGGTGATGGTGCTAGTGGTAATGGTGGTGCCGTTGGTGCTGGTACTGCTGGTGGTACTGCAGGTGCTGCTGGTGCTGCTGATGTTACTGGTGCTGCTCGTGCTGCTGCTGCTGGTGGTGGCGCTAGTGGTGATGGTGGTGCTGTTGGTGCTGGTGGTGCTAGTGCCGCAATTGGTGCTGCTGGTGTAGCTGGTACTGCTGGTGCTGCTGCTGGTGGTACAGGTGTTTCAGGTGCTACTGCTGGTGATGCTGGTGTTTCAGGTGCAGCTGCTGGTGGTGCTGGTGCTGCTAGTGCTGCTGGTGATGCTGCCGGTCTTGCTGGTACTGCTGGTGCTACTGGTGCTGGTGGTATTGGTGGTGGTGGTGCTGCTGCTGCTGGTGCTGCTAGTGGTGCCGCAGGTGTTGCTGGTGCTGCTAGTAATGCTGCTGGTATTTCTGGTGCTCCTGGTGCTACTGGTGCTGGTGGAATTGGTGGTGGTGGTGGTGCTACTGGTGTTGGTGGTGGTGGTGACGTTGGTGCTGCTGGTGTTGCAGGTGCTACTAATGGTGCTGCTGGTACTGCTGATGCTGCTGGTGCTACTGGTGCTGGTAGTGGTGGTGGTGGTGCTGCTGCTGCTGGTGGTGGTGACGTTGGTGCTGCTGGTGTTGCTGGTGCTGCCCTTGCTGCTGCTGCTGGTGGTGGTAGTGGTGGTGCTGCTGATGCTGCTGCTGGTGCTGGTGGTGGTGGTGACGCTGGTGCTGCTAGTGTTGCAGGTGCTGCTGGTGGTGCTGCTGGTATTGCTGATGCTGCTGGTGCTACTGGTGCTGGTGTTATTGGTGGTGGTGGTGGTGCTGCTGCTGGTGGAGGTGACGTTGGTGCTTGTAGTGTTGCAGGTGCTGCTGGTAGTGCTGCTGGTACTGCTGATGCTGCTGGTGCTACTGGTGCTGGTGTTATTGGTGGTGGTGGTGGTGCTGCTGCTGGTGGAGGTGACGTTGGTGCTTGTAGTGTTGCAGGTGCTGCTGGTAGTGCTGCTGGTACTGCTGATGCTGCTGGTGCTACTGGTGCTGGTGGTGGTGGTGGTGGTGATGCTGCTGCTACTGGTGCTGCCAGTGGTGCCGCAAGTGTTGCTGGTGCTGTTGGTAATGCTGCTGGCATTGCTGATGCTGCTGCTAGTGCCGCAGGTGCTGCTGATGCTGCTGGTGTTGCTGGTGCTGTTGCTGGTGCTGCTGGAGATGGTGCTAGTGGTGATGGTGGTGATGGTGGTGCTGTTGGTGTTGGTGGTGCTGGTGCTGCAATTGGTGCTGTTGGTGTAGCTGGTACTGCTGGTGTTTCAGGTGCTGCTGCTGGTGGTGCTGGTGCTGATGGTATTGGTGGTAGTGCTGCTGCTGCTGCTGGTGCTGGTGGTGGTGGTGACGCTGGTGCTGCTAGTGTTGCAAGTGCTGCTGGTAGTGCTGCTGGTACTGCTGATGCTGCTGGTGCTACTGGTGTTGGTGGTGGTGGTGGTGGTGGTGATGGTGGTGCTGTTGGTGCTGGTGGTGCTGGTGCCGCAATTGGTGCTGCTGGTGTTGCTGGTGCTGCTGCTGCTGCTGCTGCTGCTGCTGCTGCTGCTGCTGCTGCTGCTGCTGCTGCTGCTGCTGCTGCTGCTGCTGCTGGTGGTGGTGGTGGTGGTGCTGCTGCTGGTGGTGCTGGTGCTGGTGGTGGTGGTGACGCTGGTGCTGCTAGTGTTGAAGGTGCTGCTGGTGCTGCTGGTGCTGCTGGTGCTACTGGTGCTGATGGTATTGGTG
The DNA here is from genome assembly GCF_010583005.1 of Odontomachus brunneus. Lineage (NCBI taxonomy): Eukaryota > Metazoa > Arthropoda > Insecta > Hymenoptera > Formicidae > Odontomachus > Odontomachus brunneus. Next base: position 899,934 of record NW_022639484.1, on the reverse strand, counting down.
GTGGTGGTGCTGCTGCTGCTGCTGCTGGTGGTGGTGGTGGTGGTGGCGTTGGTGCTGCTGGTGTTGCAGGTGCTGCTGCTGCTGCTGCTGGTGCTGCTGCTAGTGCCGCAGGTGCTGCTGATGCTGCTGGTACTGCTGCTGCTGCTGCTGGTGATGTGGTGTTTCAGGTGCTGCTGCTGGTGCCACAGGTGTTGCTGGTGCTGCTGGTGATGTGCTGGTATTGTTGGTGCTGCTGGTGCTACTGGTGCTGGTGGTGGTGGGGACGCTGGTGCTGCTAGTGTTGCAGGTGCTGCTGGTGGTGCTGCTGGTACTGCTGATGCTGCTGCTGCTATTGGTGCCGGTGGTGGTGGTGGTGCTGCTGCTACTGGTGCTGCTAGTGGCGCCGCAGGTGTTGTTGGTGCTGCTGGTGATTCTGCTGCTGCTGGTGCTGGTGGTGGTGGTGAGGGTGATGCAGCTGCTCCTGCTGCTGTCAGTGCAATTGCTGCTATTGGTGGTGGTGGTGGCGGTGGTGGTGCTGCTGCTGGTGCTGGTGGTGGTGGGGACGCTGGTGCTGCTAGTGTTGCAGGTGCTGCTGGTGGTGCTGCTGGTACTGCTGATGCTGCTGCTGCTATTGGTGCCGGTGGTGGTGGTGGTGCTGCTGCTACTGGTGCTGCTAGTGGCGCCGCAGGTGTTGTTGGTGCTGCTGGTGATTCTGCTGCTGCTGGTGCTGGTGGTGGTGGTGAGGGTGATGCAGCTGCTCCTGCTGCTGTCAGTGCAATTGCTGCTATTGGTGGTGGTGGTGGCGGTGGTGGTGCTGCTGCTGGTGCTGGTGGTGGTGGTGACGTTGGTGCTGCTAGTGTTGCAGGTGCTGCTGGTGGTGCTGCTGGTACTGCTGATGCTGCTGGTGCTACTGGTGCTGGTGGTGGTGGTCGGGGTGATGCTGCTGCTACTGGTGCTGCCAGTGGTGCCGCAGGTGTTGCTGGTGCTGCTGGTGCTACTGGTGATGGTGCTATTGGTGGTGGTGATGCTGCTGCTGCTGCTGCTGGTAGTGGTGGTGACGTTAGTGCTGTTGGTGCTGCTGGTGCTGCTGATGCTGCTGGTGCTACTGGTGCAACTGGTACTGGTGGTATTGGTGGTTGTGGTGGTGCTGCTGCTACTGGTCCTGCTAGTGGTGCCGCAGGTGTTGCTGGTGCTGCTCGTAATGCTGCTGGTATTCCTAGTGCTCCTGGTGCTACTGGTGCTGATGGTATTGGTGGTGGTGGTGCTGCTGCTACTGGTCCTGCTAGTGGTGCCGCAGGTGTTGCTGGTGCTGCTCGTAATGCTGCTGGTATTCCTAGTGCTCCTGGTGCTACTGGTGCTGGTGGAATTGGTGGTGGTGGTTGTGCTGCTGGTATTGCTGATGCTGCTTCTAGTGCAGCAGGTGCTGCTGATGCTGCTGATGTTGCTGGTGCTGTTGCTGGTGCTGCTGGAGATGGTGCTAGTGGTGATGGTGGTGATGGTGGTACTGTTGGTGCTGGTGTGGCAGGTGTCGCAATTGGTGCTGCTGGTGTAGCTGGTGTTGCTGCTGGTGATGCTGGTATTTCAGGTGCTGCTGCTGGTGGTGATGGTGCTGGTGGTATTGGTCGTGGTGCTGCTGCTGCTGCTGGTGCTGGTGGTGGTGGTGACGCTGGTGCTGCTAGTGTTGCAAGTGCTGCTGGTAGTGCTGCTGGTACTGCTGATGCTGCTGGTGCTGCCAGTGGTGCCGCAGGTGTTGCTGGTGCTGCTGCTGGTATTGCTGGTGCTGCTGGTGCTACTGGTGATGGTGCTATTGGTGGTGGTGATGATGCTGCTGCTGGTGGTGGTGGTGGTGGTGACGTTAGTGCTGTTGGTGCTGCTGGTGCTACTGGTGCAACTGGTGCTGGTGGTATTGGTTGTGGTGGTGGTGCTGCTGCTAGTGGTGCCGCAGGTGTTGCTGGTGCTGCTAGTAATGCTGTTGGTATTCCTAGTGCTCCTGGTGCTACTGGTGCTGGTGGAATTGGTGGTGGTGGTTGTGCTGCTGGTATTGCTGATGCAGCTGCTAGTGCCGCAGGTGCTGCTGATGATGCTGGTGTTGCTGGTGCTGTTGCTGGTGCTGTTGGAGATGGTGCTAGTAGTGATGGTGGTGATGGTGGTGGTGTTGGTGCTGGTGGTGCAGGTGCCGCAATTGGTGCTGCTGGTGTAGCTGTTACTGCTGGTGTTGCTGCTGGTGATCCTGCTGGTATTCCTAGTGCTCCTGGTGCTACTGGTGCTGGTGGAATTGGTGGTGGTGGTTGTGCTGCTGGTATTGTTGATGCTGCTGCTAGTACCGCAGGTGTTGCTGATGCTGCTGGTGTTGCTGGTGCTGCTGGTGCTGCTGGTGCTGCTGGTGCTGCTGGTGCTGCTGGTGCTGCTGGTGCTGCTGGTGCTGCTGGTGCTGCTGGTGCTGCTGGTGCTGCTGGTGCTGCTGGTGCTGCTGGTGCTGCTGGTGCTGCTGGTGCTGCTGGTGCTGCTGGTGCTGCTGGTGCTGCTGGTGCTGCTGGTGCTGCTGGTGCTGCTGGTGCTGCTGGTGCTGCTGGTGCTGCTGGTGCTGCTGGTGCTGCTGGTGCTGCTGGTGCTGCTGGTGCTGGTGCTGCTGGTGGTGCTGCTGGTACTGCTGATGCTGCTGGTGCTACTGGTGCTGGTGGAATTGGTGGTGGTGGTTGTGCTGCTGGTATTGTTGATGCTGCTGCTAGTACCGCAGGTGTTGCTGATGC
>NW_022639484.1:892342-897195 GCF_010583005.1 Odontomachus brunneus | reverse complement strand
CTGCTGGTACTGCTGATGCTGCTGGTGCTACTGGTGCTGGTGGTGGTGGTCGGGGTGATGCTGCTGCTACTGGTGCTGCCAGTGGTGCCGCAGGTGTTGCTGGTGCTGCTGGTGCTACTGGTGATGGTGCTATTGGTGGTGGTGATGCTGCTGCTGCTGCTGCTGGTAGTGGTGGTGACGTTAGTGCTGTTGGTGCTGCTGGTGCTGCTGATGCTGCTGGTGCTACTGGTGCAACTGGTACTGGTGGTATTGGTGGTTGTGGTGGTGCTGCTGCTACTGGTCCTGCTAGTGGTGCCGCAGGTGTTGCTGGTGCTGCTCGTAATGCTGCTGGTATTCCTAGTGCTCCTGGTGCTACTGGTGCTGGTGGAATTGGTGGTGGTGGTTGTGCTGCTGGTATTGCTGATGCTGCTTCTAGTGCAGCAGGTGCTGCTGATGCTGCTGATGTTGCTGGTGCTGTTGCTGGTGCTGCTGGAGATGGTGCTAGTGGTGATGGTGGTGATGGTGGTACTGTTGGTGCTGGTGTGGCAGGTGTCGCAATTGGTGCTGCTGGTGTAGCTGGTGTTGCTGCTGGTGATGCTGGTATTTCAGGTGCTGCTGCTGGTGGTGATGGTGCTGGTGGTATTGGTCGTGGTGCTGCTGCTGCTGCTGGTGCTGGTGGTGGTGGTGACGCTGGTGCTGCTAGTGTTGCAAGTGCTGCTGGTAGTGCTGCTGGTACTGCTGATGCTGCTGGTGCTGCCAGTGGTGCCGCAGGTGTTGCTGGTGCTGCTGCTGGTATTGCTGGTGCTGCTGGTGCTACTGGTGATGGTGCTATTGGTGGTGGTGATGATGCTGCTGCTGGTGGTGGTGGTGGTGGTGACGTTAGTGCTGTTGGTGCTGCTGGTGCTACTGGTGCAACTGGTGCTGGTGGTATTGGTTGTGGTGGTGGTGCTGCTGCTAGTGGTGCCGCAGGTGTTGCTGGTGCTGCTAGTAATGCTGTTGGTATTCCTAGTGCTCCTGGTGCTACTGGTGCTGGTGGAATTGGTGGTGGTGGTTGTGCTGCTGGTATTGCTGATGCAGCTGCTAGTGCCGCAGGTGCTGCTGATGATGCTGGTGTTGCTGGTGCTGTTGCTGGTGCTGTTGGAGATGGTGCTAGTAGTGATGGTGGTGATGGTGGTGGTGTTGGTGCTGGTGGTGCAGGTGCCGCAATTGGTGCTGCTGGTGTAGCTGTTACTGCTGGTGTTGCTGCTGGTGATCCTGCTGGTATTCCTAGTGCTCCTGGTGCTACTGGTGCTGGTGGAATTGGTGGTGGTGGTTGTGCTGCTGGTATTGTTGATGCTGCTGCTAGTACCGCAGGTGTTGCTGATGCTGCTGGTGTTGCTGGTGCTGTTGCTGGTGCTGTTGGAGATGGTGCTAGTGGTGATGGTGGTGCTGTTGGTGCTGGTGGTGCTGGTGCCGCAATTGGTGCTGCTGGTGTTTCAGGTGCTGCTGCTGGTGGTGCTGGTGCTGATGGTATTGGTGGTGGTGCTGCTGCTGCTGCTGGTGCTGGTGGTGGTGGTGACGCTGGTGCTGCTGGTGTTGCAGGTGCTGCTGCTGGTGGTGCTGGTGCTGGTGGTATTGGTGGTGGTGCTGCTGCTGCTGCTGGTGCTGGTGGTGGTGGTGACGCTGGTGCTGCTAGTGTTGCAGGTGCTGGTGGTGGCGCTAGTGGTGATGGTAGTGCTGTTGGTGCTGGTGCTGCTGGTGCTGCTCGTGCTGCTGCCGGTAATGGTGTTGGTGGTGGTGGTAGTGGTGGTGCTGCTACTGGTGCTGCTGCTGCTACTGCTGATGCTGCTGGTGCTACTGGTGGTGGTGGTGGTGATGGTGCTGCTAGTGGCGCCGCAGGTGTTGCTGGTGCTGCTGGTGATTTTGCTGCTGCTGGTGCTGGTGGTGGTGGTGGTGGGGGTGATGCTGCTGTTACTGGTGCTGCCAGTGGTGCCGCAGGTGTTGCTGGTGCTGCTGGTGTTGCTGCTGGTATTGCTGGTGCTGCTGATGCTGCTGGTGTTGCTGGTGCTGATTGTGCTGGTGCTGCTGGTAGTGGCGCTAGTGGTGATGGTGGTGCTGTTGGTGCTGTTGGTGCTGGTGGTGCTGGCGCCGCAATTGGTGCTATTGCTGTTGATGGTGCTGCACGTGCTGCTGCCAGTGGTGGTGTTGGTGGTGGTGGTGGTGCTGCTGCTGCTTGTGCTGGTGGTGGTGGTGATGTTGGTGCTGCTGGTGTTGCAGGTGCTGCTGCTGCTGCTGGTGTTGCTGATGCTGTTGCTGGTGCTGCTGGTGATGGTGCTAGTGGTGATGGTGGTGATGGTGGTGCTGTTGGTGCTGGTGGTGCTGGTGCCGCAATTGATGCTGCTGGTGTAGCTGGTACGTCTGGTGCTGCTGCTGGTGATGCTGGTGTTACAGGTGCTGCAGCTGGTGGTGCTGGTGCTGGTGGTATTGGTGGTGGTGCTGCTGCTGCTGCTGGTGCTGGTGGTGGTGGTGATGTTGGTGCTGCTGGTGTTGCTGGTGCTGCTGCTGGTGGTGCTGGTGCTGGTGGTATTGGTGGTGGTGCTGCTGCTGCTGCTGTTGCTGGTGGTGGTGGTGACGCTTGTGCTGCTGGTAGTTCTGCTGGTACTGCTGATGCTGCTGGTGCTACTGGTGCTGGTGGTGGTGGTGGTGCTGCTGCTGCTGCTGCTGCTGCTGCTGCTGCTGCTGCTGCTGCTGCTGCTGCTGCTGCTGCTGCTGCTGCTGCTGCTGCTGCTGCTGCTGCTGCTGCTGCTGCTGCTGCTGCTGCTGCTGCTGCTGCTGCTGCTGCTGCTGCTGCTGCTGCTGCTGCTGCTGCTGCTGCTGCTGCTGCTGCTGCTGCTGCTGCTGCTGCTGCTGCTGCTGCTGCTGCTGCTGCTGCTGCTGCTGCTGCTGCTGCTGCTGCTGCTGCTGCTGCTGCTGCTGCTGCTGCTGCTGCTGCTGCTGCTGCTGCTGCTGCTGCTGCTGCTGCTGGTGGTGGTGGTGACGCTTGTGCTGCTGGTAGTTCTGCTGGTACTGCTGATGCTGCTGGTGCTACTGGTGCTGATGGTGGTGGTGGTGGTGATGCTGATGATGCTGGTGTTTCAGGTTCTGCTGCTGGTGGTGGTGGTGTTGGTAGTATTGGTGGTAGTGCTGCTGCTGCTGCTGGTGCTGTTGGTGATGGTGGTGCTGTTGCCGCAATTGGTGCTGCTGGTGTTGCTGGTGCTGCTTGTGCTGCTGCCGGTAGTGGTGGTGGTGGTGCTGCTGCTGCTGCTGCTGCTGCTGGTGCTGCTGCTAGTGCCGCAGGTGCTGTTGGTGTTGCTGGTGCTGTTCGTGCTGCTGCTGCTGCTGGTGGTGTTGGTGGTGTTCGTGCTGCTGCTGCTGCTGCTCCTGGTGCTGCTGATATTGCAGATGCTGTTGGTGGTGCTGCTGGTGATGGTGCTAGTTGTGACGGTGGTGCTGGTGGTGCTGGTACCGCAATTGGTGCTGCTGGTGTTGCTGGTGCTACTCGTGCTGCTGCTGCTGGTGGTGGCGCTAGCAGTGATGGTGGTGCTGTTGGTGCTAGTGGAGGTGGTGGTGGTGGTAGTTCTGCTGCTTCTGCTGCTGCTAGTGCCGCAAGTGCTGCTGATGCTGTTGGTGTTGCTGGTGCTGTTGCTGGTGCTGCTGGTGATGGTGCTAGTAGTGATGGTGGTGCTGTTGGTGCTGGTGGTGCTGGTGCCGCAATTGGTGCTGCTGGCGTTGTTGGTGCTGCTGGTGCTGCTGCTGCTGGTGCTACTGGTGCTGGTGTTATTGGTGGTGGTGCTGCTGCTGCTGCTGCTGGTGGAGGTGGTGGTGATGTTGGAGCTGCTAGTGTTGCTGGTGCTGCCCGTGCTGCTGCTGCTGCTGGTGGTGGTAGTGGTGGTGCTGCTGCTGCTGCTGGTGCTGGTAGTGGTGGTGACGCTGGTGCTGCTAGTGTTGCAGGTGCTGCTGGTGGTGCTGCTGGTACTGCTGGTGCTGCTGGTGCTACTGGTGCTGATAGTATTGATGTTGGTGGTGCTGCTGTTGCTGGTGGTGGTGGTGTTGTTGACGCTGGTGCTGCTAATGTTGCAGGTGCTGCTGGTAGTGCTGTTGCTACTGTTGCTGCTAGTGGTGCCGCAGGTGTTGCTGGTGCTGCTGGTGATGCTGCTGGTATTGCCGGTGCTGCTGTTGCTACTGGTGCTAGTGGTATTGGTGGTGGTGGTGCTGCTGCTGCTGCTGGTGCTGCTGGTGGTGCTACTGGTGCTGCTGGTTCTGCTGCTGGTGCTGCTGATGGTGCTGCTGGTGCTGCTACTGATGGTTGGGGTGGTACCGCCAGCTCTGCTGGTGCGACTCTCAAAGGGCGCGGCGCGGTCTAGGCATGCCTCGAGCATCCCCCGCTGCTCCCATTAGCCAACCCCACCTCCGCGTGGTGAGATTCGGGAAACGTCTGGACGCCGCCACGTCCAGACGGCCGACGGGGCCCTGGCTGTCCGTGCGCCCCAAAGGGCGGACTCTTCCCTCCGCCCACGTGCCCAGTCCATGGTGAGACGTGGGGCCAAGAAAGGACGGGCTTTTCCCAGCGGTAACGGGAACGGTGGCGCCCCCCGCGAACCCCGGTGTCCGGAGGACTCGAGCGATATGAAATCCGCAGAGACAGTCCACACTGTCCGAGCACTGGGGAGAGTAGGAGTGCCTCCCGGCCGTGCTTCCTTCTCTCTCCAGCGGGAGCGGGACAGGGCGACGCCTCGGTAGGACCGGTACCTGAGCGGCTCGAGCGGTACGAAGCCGTGCAGACAGCCTCGTTGGGCCAGGTACTGGGACCGGAGAAGGTGCCGCCCAGCCGCGTTGCTACCCTTCCCCCTCTTTAT
>NW_022639484.1:892010-892332 GCF_010583005.1 Odontomachus brunneus | reverse complement strand
GGTGGTGTTCGTGCTGCTGCTGCTGCTGCTCCTGGTGCTGCTGATATTGCAGATGCTGTTGGTGGTGCTGCTGGTGATGGTGCTAGTTGTGACGGTGGTGCTGGTGGTGCTGGTACCGCAATTGGTGCTGCTGGTGTTGCTGGTGCTACTCGTGCTGCTGCTGCTGGTGGTGGCGCTAGCAGTGATGGTGGTGCTGTTGGTGCTAGTGGAGGTGGTGGTGGTGGTAGTTCTGCTGCTTCTGCTGCTGCTAGTGCCGCAAGTGCTGCTGATGCTGTTGGTGTTGCTGGTGCTGTTGCTGGTGCTGCTGGTGATGGTGCTAGTA
>NW_022639484.1:891676-892000 GCF_010583005.1 Odontomachus brunneus | reverse complement strand
ACACCTCCCGGAGAGGTATCTCACACTTGAGCAGTCCATCACCCTCCGTCTCCCCCTGCCGATTCGATGATTTAGAGGTGGAGGCAGGGGCTGCCTCGCAGCCTACCGGGCCCTGCGTCCCTCCGTTTCGGCGGCAGGGTCGACGGAACCGGGGGCTCTATTCCTTTCAGGTGCAGAACTACACAACATTGTTGCGAGCATTTAATTGGCTCGGCGCCGCTGCCGTCAGCCCTGGACGGGACCGTCATTGCGCTAGCGGCATAGAACCCCACTACCTACTTCCCTTTCCTTTTCCCTTTTCCCCAACCCTAGGTGGCCCTTCGA
>NW_022639484.1:889865-891666 GCF_010583005.1 Odontomachus brunneus | reverse complement strand
GGTGGTGCTGTTGGTGCTGGTGGTGCTGGTGCCGCAATTGGTGCTGCTGGCGTTGTTGGTGCTGCTGGTGCTGCTGCTGCTGGTGCTACTGGTGCTGGTGTTATTGGTGGTGGTGCTGCTGCTGCTGCTGCTGGTGGAGGTGGTGGTGATGTTGGAGCTGCTAGTGTTGCTGGTGCTGCCCGTGCTGCTGCTGCTGCTGGTGGTGGTAGTGGTGGTGCTGCTGCTGCTGCTGGTGCTGGTAGTGGTGGTGACGCTGGTGCTGCTAGTGTTGCAGGTGCTGCTGGTGGTGCTGCTGGTACTGCTGGTGCTGCTGGTGCTACTGGTGCTGATAGTATTGATGTTGGTGGTGCTGCTGTTGCTGGTGGTGGTGGTGTTGTTGACGCTGGTGCTGCTAATGTTGCAGGTGCTGCTGGTAGTGCTGTTGCTACTGTTGCTGCTAGTGGTGCCGCAGGTGTTGCTGGTGCTGCTGGTGATGCTGCTGGTATTGCCGGTGCTGCTGTTGCTACTGGTGCTAGTGGTATTGGTGGTGGTGGTGCTGCTGCTGCTGCTGGTGCTGCTGGTGGTGCTACTGGTGCTGCTGGTTCTGCTGCTGGTGCTGCTGATGGTGCTGCTGGTGCTGCTACTGATGGTTGGGGTGGTACCGCCAGCTCTGCTGGTGCGACTCTCAAAGGGCGCGGCGCGGTCTAGGCATGCCTCGAGCATCCCCCGCTGCTCCCATTAGCCAACCCCACCTCCGCGTGGTGAGATTCGGGAAACGTCTGGACGCCGCCACGTCCAGACGGCCGACGGGGCCCTGGCTGTCCGTGCGCCCCAAAGGGCGGACTCTTCCCTCCGCCCACGTGCCCAGTCCATGGTGAGACGTGGGGCCAAGAAAGGACGGGCTTTTCCCAGCGGTAACGGGAACGGTGGCGCCCCCCGCGAACCCCGGTGTCCGGAGGACTCGAGCGATATGAAATCCGCAGAGACAGTCCACACTGTCCGAGCACTGGGGAGAGTAGGAGTGCCTCCCGGCCGTGCTTCCTTCTCTCTCCAGCGGGAGCGGGACAGGGCGACGCCTCGGTAGGACCGGTACCTGAGCGGCTCGAGCGGTACGAAGCCGTGCAGACAGCCTCGTTGGGCCAGGTACTGGGACCGGAGAAGGTGCCGCCCAGCCGCGTTGCTACCCTTCCCCCTCTTTATTCCCTCCCTACACCTCCCGGAGAGGTATCTCACACTTGAGCAGTCCATCACCCTCCGTCTCCCCCTGCCGATTCGATGATTTAGAGGTGGAGGCAGGGGCTGCCTCGCAGCCTACCGGGCCCTGCGTCCCTCCGTTTCGGCGGCAGGGTCGACGGAACCGGGGGCTCTATTCCTTTCAGGTGCAGAACTACACAACATTGTTGCGAGCATTTAATTGGCTCGGCGCCGCTGCCGTCAGCCCTGGACGGGACCGTCATTGCGCTAGCGGCATAGAACCCCACTACCTACTTCCCTTTCCTTTTCCCTTTTCCCCAACCCTAGGTGGCCCTTCGACCCGCCTCGCTGCATCCTTGATGCAGGGAGGGGGGGGCATGGGCTGCCGTAACAATCTACCGGGCCCTGCGTTCCTCCGCTTTGGCGGAAGGGGCGACGGAACCGGGGGTATTTTTCTCTTTTTCAGGTACAGTATAAATCACAGCACTGCCGCGAGCACATAATTGGCTCGGCGCCGCGGCCGTCGAACCTGGGCGGGACCGTCATGGCGCTAGCAGCGAAGCACCCAAATCCTCCATTTCCTCCTCTTCTCCTACCCTTGGCGGCCCATAGCCTTCCGCCGCCCCTT